>NC_140023.1:6702016-6820901 GCF_964263955.1 Coregonus lavaretus | reverse complement strand
GGGGAGAGAGAGAGAGAGTGAGCGAGAGAGCGAGAGAGAGAGAGAGAGAGATACTAGGGGGGAGAGAGAGAGAGAGAGAGAGAGAGAGAGAGAGAGAGAGAGAGAGAGAGAAATACTAGGGGAGAGAGAGAGAGAGAGAGGCAGTGTGTAAGAAGTAAGAAGACATGACATGCATTACAGTAGTAGCTCAGAGTCTTGCTGCTGTCTCCCAGATGCGTGACTGGCTAATTCGAGGGATTAGCACTGAAGCAAACAAAGATGGCCCAAATCCCTCCTCAGTCCTGTGGGAGCAGACTGAGTCAGGCATAGAGGCTCCCCCAAGCACTAACCCCTTCTCCCCATAAAGTAGACAGTATATCCTGCTGGTGGTCCACTCCCACTCATGGCCGTAGAGACTATAACGTACAGTCACTTTAGATCTACAGTGAAACAGCTTTAGGTTGTTTTTTCATCTCTCTAATATTACAGTTTATAACATTTTTATATTTTAGTCATTTAGCAGACTCTTATCCAGAGTGACTTACAGGAACAATTAGGGTTAAGTACTTTGTTTAATGTCAGGGATTTGAACCACCGACCATTCGGTTACTGGCCCAACGCTCTTAACTGCTAGACTACATGCCGCCCCCAAATGCCAACCACTCCTATCTATTTCAACTCCTACTGTCAACATGTCTCAAACTTGTCTGTTTGTGTTTCAGGATGCATTCTAGACAGGATTTATTCACCCTGAACAGCCAAGTAAGGAGTTGTGGGGCATAGTTAAACTGAGGGAGTTGGTGTTCCCCAGGGGTCTGTGCGATGTCCACTGTGCTTTGCCTATCCACAGTGAGCTGAGTCGGTAACCAATATAGGAAGAACGACTGCCAGCAGAAAACACAGCCTCCGCTGACCTAATTCACATTCATAACACACTTGGGTAAGTCAAGTGCACAGACTTTGGTCAAGCTTTTTTGGAGGTGTCCAAATACACACAAAATAAGGGTTATCAAAGGGGAAATATGATTTTTTTTCAAAAGTAGGGTCTTTGCTGAGATATTTCTCTGTGGGAGTCCAAAACAGCCCAGAGGTAGGCTCTAGACTTTATTTAATTTTAATTTTTTTAACCTTTATTTAACTAGGCAAGTCAGTTAAGAACAAATTCTTATTTACAATGACGACCTGGCACTGGTGTAACACATAAACCAGTTGTTATTTTGATTTGTATTCCCTCACCAAGCTGATTCATTTTACTACCCAATAAGGTAACACTTTACAATAACGTTCAGGAATAAACTATTTATAAGGCATTTATAAGGCATTTATAAATAGTTGGCTCACCATTAACTATAAATTGAAATTAGGAATTTTTGATGTTGTCAGAAGAAAACGTAGCATTTGCACTTAATGATTTGTAAGGGTGGTGTACCATTTATGAACATTGTATCTTATTAAGGGTTATATGATTTTCATAGTTTTATGCACTTTCAAATTTAAAATATAATGCAAATTAAAACCTTCACATTTTTCCTTGTGATCTTCATACTTAAAGGTGCACTATGCAGAAATCGCTCCGCCATTTCCTGGTTGTGACAAAACAAGCAAGTATAGTATAGAGAATCATTGTACCATCTAAACCGCTGTGAAATATATTTTCCATAACCAAAAATATGGTATTTTCAGCTGTTTGAAACTGGTGTATAAAACCGAAAGTAAAAGATGCAAAAACAAAAAGTAAGATTGGGAAACATAGAAATAATGCACATAGAACAGATATACTGCTTATTAGACTTGCATTCAATTAGAATTACATATCTATAACAACATTTCTATGTGAATTTGGTTGGGTCGCCAAAAAAGTTACATATTGCAGCTTTAATAAATATGTCCCTGCTGTACACCACACAGGTCTGTCTTCCTGTGTGATGGAAAATGTCCTTTACCATAAAGGATAAATATATATTCAGACAATGCATTCATTTTGTGTATGTGCTGCTGTCCATGACTACGTTTGATGAGCAAAAGGTTGACTTGTTATTAATATGTACTTTACATGGAAGCCACTGATAAACAAACCAAGATTACGAAAGGGGAAGAGGTGACTGGTGTACATCTTTGCAGAGAACATTAATGTGATAGCAGGGTGTGTGATTAGTGTGTAATAATTAGAGAAGCCTGGAGAGTTAAAGCCAGTCCGCTTTGATGTGAGGAGGGTGCCACAGAACTCTCTGAAACATTTGTACTTAAAAAGGTACTCTCCTCAGTGCGGTGCACTGCTTAGGTCAGAGACTTTCCAGGATGTCATGTCTGTTACCCTCAGATATAAGATAAACAAGCAATTAATTAATGGAATCACCCCTGAATACACACACACATGCATGCACACACACATACACACACATGCACGCACACACACACACACACACACACACACACACACACACACACACAAACACAAACACAAACACACGCACCCTGGGCCTTGCTGCATAATGTGAAACAGTAAGAAGAAGTAAGGGTTCAGAGGGCGATGAGGTGGTATATGAGGTGCTACTTGAGGTGGTAGTTCAAGTGGTAGTTGAGTTGGTAGTTGAGGTGATAGATGAGGTGGCAGTTGAGGTGGTAATTGAGGTGGGAGATGAGGTGGTAGTTGAGGTGTGAGACGAGGTGGTAGTTGAGGTAGGCGATGAGGTGAGAGATAAGATGGTAGTTGAGGTGGGAGATGAGGTGGTAGTTGAGGTGGTAGATGAGGTGGTAGTTGAGGTGATAAATGACGTGGTAGTTGAGGTGGGAGATGAGGTGGTAGTTGACGTGGGAGTTGCTGTAGTTGAGGTGGTAGTTGAGGTGGGAGTTGAGGTGGTAGATGAGGTGGTAGCAGTGGCGGTCGGTGCCGTTTAAGATGAGGGAGGACAATTTTAAAATATGTAATGAGCATGGCCTTATTTCTATTACAGCATATTGGATGAATGTCATTCATATTCCATTCACCCAGTTCAATGTAACAGCGATAGGTTTAGGCTACATGATACTCGAATTTTCCCTATACCTATCATGAGGTTGCCACAACCTAGCCTGTGAATGAAAGTTTGCAACGTAGGTGGACAGAGGTCTAGAGAAAAATTTGAGGTGACAGACAGTGACACATTCAATACTGCCTTGCACACACTTGCCTGCATCTAGCTGATCTAGGTTGTAATCATTAATCCAACAGTTGCAAACAGGAATTATATTGGACAAATTCAGGTATGTTTATCCCCGTTTCGTTCCGTTTGCTTCCGTTTAAGAAACGTTTTTCAACAGAATCGGCAGTATGTATACACCCCTGATCACGCTTAAACACAGTTCACTTTCATAGTAGCCATGCTGTATTCCTCCTCGCATCTATGTGCTCTCCTCTTCTCACCTTTTCCCTTCGCTTGTGGACTTCAATGCACAACACATCAGCTGTATGTGACCTGGCGAAAAAGCCTTTCCAAGCCAAACCATATCATAACCGCTAAACACAGCCTACATCCTTGTCATCATATTTGCTAAAGTAACGTCATAGTCAGCATAGCTAATAGAATTAACGCATTAGTAAACCCTTTACAATCATGCAGTAACGTTACAGTGTACAGTCAGTAAGCCGTTAAGCACTTACACCGGTGGGCCCCGGTGGCAATAAATTAGTAAAACCAAAAGCTTTCCTTGACTTGGAAGAGTTCCAGTGTTGTGTTGGATAGTCATAGCCAGCTAGCTAACATAGCATCCCTCTGTTTGAGCAGGGTGTTTGAGTAGGCTAAACTAGCAAGCTACATTTGCTAGCTAACTAAGTGAAACTGAAAGTAAAAAAATCAAAAATCTCTCTCTCGCTCTCTTGCTTCTTCATTTTGGAAGAAATTAATTTGTTCAAAACTGTTCAACTATTCTCTTTCTCTCTCTTTGAGTCAAATACTCACCACATTTTATGCACTGCAGTGCTAGCTAGCTGTAGCGTATGCTTTCAGTACTAGATTCATTCTCTGATCCTTTGATTGGGTGGACAAAATGTCAGTTCATGCTGCAAGAGCTCTGATAGGTTGGAGGACGTCCTCCGGATGTTGTCATAATTACTGTGTAAGTCTATGGAAGGGGGTGAGAACCATGAGCCACCTAGGTTTTGTATTGAAGTCAATGTACCCAGAGGAAGACGGAAGCTAGCTGTCCTCCGGCTACACCATGGTGCTACCCTACAGAGTGCTGTTGAGGCTACTGTAGACCTTCATTGCAAAACAGTGTATTTTAATCAATTATTTGGTGACGTGAATATATTTAGTATAGTTTTATCTAAAAAGGATAACTTTTTAAATGTTTAAAAATATATATTTTTTGAAATTCACTGAGGAGGATGGTCCTCCCCTTCCTCCTCTGAGGAGCCTCCACTGGGTGGTAGTTGAGGTGGTAGTTGAGGTGGGAGATGTGGTGGGAGATGAGGTGGGAGATGTGGTGGGAGATGAGGTGAGTTGCCCATCTTTGTCATATAAGTTTGACCTCTATCTAATCGGTCTTGGTGATACCCTGATAAATCTTTGTGTGCTGCAGTCCTGTGACCTTTGCATCTCAGTGAGTAAGATAATGGATTGTATGCTGGGAGTGGTGTCACAGAGGCCCACTTTAAAAACACCTATATTCAGCAGACCCCAGTGCTGTTCCTAATCCATTATGGAGACAGGACATCCTATCTCTAGACAGGGCCACACGTGTCATACTATAGGCTCTGACAGGACCTGATAATGTCACAGGATACAAATGTCTCCAAGTATTCATACACCTTGACTTACAGTATTCCATATTTTGTTGTGTTACAGCCTGAATTCAAAATTGATTAAATATATTTTTTCCCACCCATCTACACACAATACCACATAATGACAAAGTGGAAACATGTTTTTAGAAATGTTTGCACATTTATTGAAAATGAAATACAGAAACATTTCATTTACATAAGTATTCACACCTCTAAGTCAATACATGTTAGAATCACCTTTGGCAGCAATTACAGCTGTTAGTCTTTCTGGGTAAGTCTCTAAGAGCTTTGCACACCTGGATTGTACAATATTTGCACATTATTCTTTTAAAAATTCTTCAAGCTCTGTCAAGTTGGTTGTTGATAATTGCTAGATGGCCGTTTTCAAGTCTTGCCATAGACCTTCAAGCCGATTTAAGTCAAAACTCTAACTAGGCCACTCAGGAACATTCAATGTCTATTCTTTTAAAAATTCTTCAAGCTCTGTCAAGTTGGTTGTTGATCATTGCTAGACGGCCGTTTTCAAGTCTTGCCATAGACCTTCAAGCCGATTTAAGTCAAAACTCTAACTAGGCCACTCAGGAACATTCAATGTCTTCTTGGTAAACAACTCCAGTGTATATTTGGCCTTTTGTTTTAGGTTGTTGTCCTACTGAAAGGTGAATTTGTCTCCCAGTGTCTGTTGGAAAGCAGACTGAACCAGATTTTCCTCTAGGATTTAGTCTGTGCCTAGCTCTATTCTGTTTCTTTTTATCCTAAAAACCTCCCTAGTCCTTGCCGATGACAAGCATACCCATAACATGATGCAGCCACCACCATGCTTGAAAATATGAAGAGTGGTACTCAATGATGTGTTGTGTTGGATTTGCTCCAAACATAACGTTAATTTATTTTACTTTAGTGCCTTATTACATTCTGTCAGTTAAGTTAGTATTGTTGTTGATCCATCCTCAGTTTTCTCCTATCACAGCCATTAAACGCTGTAACTGTTTTAAATTCATCATTGGCCTCGTGGTGAATCCCTGAGCGGTTTCCTTCCTCTCCGGCAACTCAGGCAACTGTATTTTTGTAGTGACTGGGTGTATTGATACACCATCCAAAGTGTAATTAACAATTTCACCGTGCTCAAAGGTGCCCTTCTTTGCGAGGCATTGGAAAACCTCCCTGGTCTTTGTGGTTGAATCTGCTCGACTGAGGGACCTTACAGATAATTGTATGTGTGGGGTACAGAGATGAGGTAGACATTCAAAAATTATGTTAAAGACTATTATTGCACACAGAGTGAGTCCATGCAACTTATATGTGACTTGTTAAGCACATTTTTACTCCTGAACGTATTTAGGCTTGCCATAACAAAGGGATTACATACTAATTGACTCAAGAAATTTCAGCTTTTTATATAATTAATTTGTAAAAATGTCTAAAAACATAATTCCACTTTGACATTATGGGGTATTGTGTGACACAAAATCTCAATTTAATCCATTTTAAATTCAGGCTGTAACACGACAAAATGTGTAAAAAGTCAAGGGATGGGAATACTTTCTGAAGGCACTGTAGCTAGTCCTGCATAGGGCCACTCCACACTATACATTACAGTGAAATGCCATTATTCAGGCTGGTCTGTGTGTTTTTCATATACTGTACAGTAGTCACATTACATATGATTTACCAGTCCCTCCAGGATTCTGCGATTCTGCAATCGCAATTTTTCAAGCAAAATCAACAATTCCCCGCATATTATGCGAGGGCTTGAAAATTTTAGCAATCACTGCACTATTTCCGCATAAAACAGTCAAATCATTGCAATATTATTGCATAAAACGGACCCATCACCGCAGTATAAAAAGAGGGCTCGCACTTTCAACCAATCATTACACACTTACCGCATAATATGGTTCAATCAAGCCACACGTAAGGAAACTTTTTGCCTCGTCACCTCATTTTGTACAACAATTGGACAAAATCATTGCATATTGCTATGCAAAATGTCAGAATTGCTGCAGCAAAATCAAGCATTTTCGCCCACAAATATATATAAAAAAATCCCAGCTAAATCCTGTAGGGATTCTATAACTGTTCTTTCAAGCATTTTATATCAAACCATTGATAGGGCATAACATAATTAATTGTATGTCTATTCCATGCCCTGTCAATGGCTACAGAGACAATATATGGGGATTTATTAATTTTTTAAGATCGTTGTCCTAATGTTTCACATGTTCTACTATACTGACATCCTAAAGACTAAGCCAACATTGGTGAAGGAAATGACCCAACAACAAAGGAGAAAATGGCTGGTGGGTTTTTAACCTTAATGTACTGTATATAAATAGGGCTTTACCAGCTAATGGAACAGAGAACTGTACCTTGAGGGTAATCAACTGCTAGGCTGATGTTTCAATAATGGAAAATAGGTTTGGCATCGAAGATTTGTTACCCTTGCCCTCTACAAAGGCAGCTGTACTGGAAATGTACACATAAAATGTGTTGAGGATGCAGGTATTGTATTAATATTGTGTTGCAAATGCACCCACTCTAAGCCTATGTGAATAAAAACACCTGAAATGAAATGATGGACGTATTGCATAGCTTTTAATGTGAAAAGATGTTAGCCAGCCAGAACACAGTTTTATGAACAAAAATCATGTAACTTATTATGTGATTTCTTAAACCAAATTTTACTCCTGAACGAATTTAGGCTTGCCTGAACAAAGGGCCTGTTACTTATTTTGACCAAAGGGCCTGTTACGTATTTTGACCAAAAATTTGAATGAAATACATTCTAATCTAACTTTGTAGCACAGTAAAATCTGAAGAAATGCAAGGAGTATGAATACATTTGTAAGGCACTGTGTATTACATTTACATTGGCTTGCGAAAGTATTCACCCCCCTTGGCATTATCCTATTTTGTTGCCTTACAACCTGTAATTAAAATTGATTTTTGGGGGGTTTGTATCATTTGATTTACACAACATGCCTACCACTTTGAGATTCATTTTTTTTTTTTTGGTGAACAAACAAGAAATAAGACAAATAACTTGAGTGTGCCTAACTATTCGACCCCCCCCCCCCCAAAGTCAATACTTTGTAGAGACACCTTTTGCAGCAATTACAGCTGCAAGTCTCTTGGGGTATATCTCAATAAGCTTGGCAGATCTAGCCACTGGGATTCTTGCCCATTCTTCAAGGCAAAACTGCTCCAGCTCCTTCAAGTTGGATGGGTTCCGCTGGTGTACAGCAATCTTTAAGTCATACCACAGATTCTCAATTGGATTGAGGTCTGGGCTTTGACTAGGCCATTCCAAGACATTTAAATGTTTCCCCTTAAACCACTCAAGTGTTGTTTTAGCAGTATGCTTAGGATCATTGTCCTGCTGGAAGGTGAACCTCTGTCTCAAATCTCTGGAAGACTGAAACAGGTTTCCCTCAAGTATTTCCCTGTATTTAGCGCCATCCATCATTCCTTCAATTCTGACCAGTTTCCCAGTCCCAGCCAATGAAAAACATCCCAGTCCCCACAGCATGATGCTGCCACCACCATGCTTCACTGTGGGGATGGTGTTCTCGGGGTGAGGAGAGGTGTTGGGTTTGCGCCAGACATAGCGTTTTCCTTGATGGCCAAAAAGCTCAATTACCTTCTTCCATATGTTTGGGGAGTCTCCCACATGCGTTTTGGCGAACACCAAACGTGTTTGCTTCTTTTTTTCTTTAAGCAATGGCTTTTTTCTGGCCACTCTTCCGTAAAGCCCAGCACTGTGGAGTGTACGGCTTAAAGTGGTCCTATGGACAGATACTCCAATCTCCGCTGTGGAGCTTTGCAGCTCCTTCAGGGTTATCTTTGGTCTTTTTGTTGCCTCTCTGATTAATGCCCTCCTTGCCTGGTCTGTGAGTTTTGGTGGGCGGCCCTCTCTTGGCAGGTTTGTTGTGGTGCCATATTCTTTCAATTTTTTAATAATGGATTTAGTGGTGCTCCGTGGGATGTTCAAAGTTTCAGATATTTTTTTATAACCCAACCCTGATCCCTGACCTGTTTGGAGAGCTCCTTGGTCTTCATGGTGCCGCTTACTTGGTGGTGCCCCTTGCTTAGTGGTGTTGCAGACACTGGGGCCTTTCAGAACAGGTGTGTATATATACTGAGATCATGTGACACTTAGTTTGCACACAGGTGGACTTTATTTAACTAATTATGTGACTTCTGAAGGTAATTGGTTGCACCAGATCTTATTTAGGGACATCATAGCAAAGGGGGTGAATACATATGCACGCATCACTTTTCCGTTATTTATTTTCTGGAGTTTTTGGAAATAACTTATTCTTTTCATTTCACTTCACCAATTTGGACTATTTTGTGTATGTCCATTACATGAAATCCAAATGAAAATCCATTTAAATTACAGTTTGTAATGCAACAAAATAGGAAAAACGCCAAGGGGGATGAATACTTTTGCAAGGCACTGTACCCCCTTGAATTTCTTTGGTTTTATTCAATTTATCTGTAAAAAGAGACATTTTCCCTCAGCATTCAGTGCTGTCTCTCTGTCTGATCATGACCATGACATGCAGCTCTTCTCTGAAAGGAGGCTTTTAAAAGAGTGATGTCACATGTGGGAAGAGGAATGTAGTCTTTTATAGGCTTTTGTAAGGTCCCTCTTAGCATCCGTCTACAGCACAATAACAAGTGCAGAGAGAGTTTTTCACATTCTAATTACATTGTAAATGCAAACTTATTTCATCTAAAGATATGAGTAACCAAATAGTGCCGTTGGTCTTAAAGCTTCTCAGGTCCAAAATGAATCAAGAAAATATTCTTCCTTTTGTTTGGGTGAAGGTCCTAACATTACACCTGAAATCCATTTGAACGCATCTCCATCTTTGTCTCACTCTACGTTTATGAATAATAGAGCTCAAACATTTTGCAAACTCCTACGTTAATTTGAATCAATGAATAAATGACTGAATAAGTAAGCACTCTTTCAGTTGTTACTCATGTTTCACTACAACAGATGAGTTTACAAGGGGAATTGTTGTATTTGTATTGCCTGTGTCATATCCTAAATTGGACCTGCTGCTCAGAGTGGAATACATTTGCTCTAATCCCCATGGCTAACATTCATTATCAGAAGTCACTTGTACATCCTGCAAATACATGTATCTTTTTCATTCATAAATATGTACCGAGTGGAGAGATTTTTATTTTTTGGGGCCTGCAATCCTCTTCCCTACTATCTTATGCAGGATAAAGCTCGTAATTTATTCCTCTCTGGTTGCTATGCCGCCGGTTTCTGATTGATAGCAGGAGTTACAGAGGAGCTGTCCTTCTCCTGGTCTGTCTCGTCTGTGCTTGCACAGATAGGAGAGGTATACATACTGGAACCATAGAGGTCAAATATCAGAGATGCAGCTTGCACTCCCTAGAATGAAAATAGGGGGTTAAGTTGTCATTACAATGTATCTCACTGCTATAACAGGACAATGGACTGTCTCTAGCATCAATATCACCATTACTATCTGGCAGGTAATATATAAAATCTGGCAGGCTATAAAATGGCAGGTAATAGCTATCTCTGTGACTCATGTGTCTCTATGTTCCAGAAAGCAGCACACCTCTGACATGTATCCCTCTGACCACCACAGGGCAGTGATAGGACTCAGTCACAGTAGCTAATGACAACTGGTAGTCTGTTGCTCAGTGGCATACCGCAGTTTCATGAGGCCCCTCCGCAAGGACAGCTAACTTCCTGTAATTGTACACATTTTGCCATTGGGCAGACAGAAAAATTTGTGTGTGGTACGCCAGTGCTGCTCTTATCCTCTAATGCTCACGGAGAAGCGGGGAGCTGGGACTGAGTGTCCCTGAAAACCCACAGCCTTTCTCTCACTTTGGGCTCATTGCGTCGTTTTACTGGATATAATACAAGCTGTTATCCTTGTACTCTGTGAAAAGAGACACTGCCTTGTGTGAGCGTTGAGGGGGTGGAGGTGGAAGAAGCAGTAGGAGGTCGACAAACAGAGCCTGCCCCCGTTGATGGATTGACATTGGGACTGAGAGACTGTCTCTAGGCTTGAATGCCTGTTTATTGTGAAGGTGGGTGGCAGGGGAGTTTGCGCACGGCTAGCTACCACCATTCATCTACATTAGGGCCACTTATTAAAAGGCAGCAATTTATTTTCACCCCTTAGGTGGGAGGAACAAGAGAGGGAAATTGTGCCTTGGAAAGAATTGATTTTGCGGAATGAATGGAGCTAATGTGGTGTAATATTTATCTCCACTTGATTAACGAGTCACTGGTTGGCGAGGGAAACTTAATTGAACATCTCCCACAACCCTCTTTCTCTTTCTGTCATTCGCTCTCTCTGTCGCTTTCTTTCTACCCCAGGACTACCACCTAACAGATGAGGCCGGTTCTCGGCTCTCAAAGATGAATGATGATCTCCCAGCGGCTTTGGCGTGTTTATTACGATTGGCATATTCTTCAGATCTACATGTTGAACGCCTACCCCACTCCCATGAAAAGTGACTTTAATGAGCCAGTCAAGCAGCCCCACAGTCAGCCATCATAAGTCTGTGTATGAAGTGCTGCAATGCTGTCTCCACTGCAATTCACACACTCCTAACAAAACAATGGCATTTGTCAAGCATCTGTTTTTTCTGTCAACAACAGAGACAGGTACATGTATCAATTTATGCAAAACGTGATAGGTAATAAGGCAGACACAACCATGCTGTTCTGACTGCTTTCCAGAAAATATAAATAGTTGTTGGAATTGTTTGATGCTTTATCAACTGTGTTGACATTTGAGGATCAGTACAGTTCTATATTTCTTAGCCATGACTAATACATTATTGTTTTGCCACAGTCAGGTTTGGGTATCAGATATACTATGATTAGAATACTGTATCTATTGAATAGCTGCCACTGACACTGACTGACAACATTATTGTGCAGCCATGCATGTCGAACACTGGAACCTGATTTCCCTCCATTTGTCAGTTTAACTAGTTGTCTTGAACGCAGCTCCCTAGTAACTCAACAAGCACCAGCTGCTAACCATTGCCAATCAGCCTCAATTACTGTTTGCAACACTTAACTAGTTGCCTTGAACGTAACTCCTCAAACAAGCTTCAGCTGCTACTAACTGCTAATCAGCCTCAACACCTGTTTCTTACTCTCCTTAATCACCACTACCACCCTACTTAAACCTGACCAAACAGTCATTTCTCAGCTCTGTTTTGCATCACATCCTTCCTCCTCCCTTTCGCCACCAGCGTTTGCGGTTACTTAGGTTTCTTCAAGGACCTTCTGGGGGTAGGGGTTGCCTTCATCACAGCAGTCTAACTACCACGGCCTTACGGTGATGTCTACCTGAGACTTCAAGCCAAACCCAACAGAGTCAACCCCTCAGGATCCTTCATCTGCGGCGCTTGGCTTCATCGGGTCCATTCTCATTTCCCCACTGATTCCTCACATCCATTCCATTTCCTCCAATAAATATTCTAAAATGTAATGTCTGGTCCTTAAACTCGTGAAATGATTGTTTCCCCTCAACAGACTCAAATCAATTTCTCCACAGTAACTAACATTCACAGAAGCTCTTAAAAGCAGGCCTGAACTAGTAGGGGGTCGATCACAGATGGCGTGAAAACAGGAACACTGAGAAAATGGTTACTTTCAGTATCCCTCACCTGCTGAGAATGCTTTTGAGACCGTAGTCCTGAAATGTAGGCTGAGAGGTTGAATCACATAACAATTGTATTTATATATATATATATAAATATAAACTCAACATGCAACAATTTCAAAGATTTTACAGAGTTACAGTTCATAAGGCAATCAGTCAATTGAAATAAATTAATTAGGCCCTAATCTATGGATTTCACATGACTGGGAATACAGAAATGCATCTGTTGGTCACAGATACCTTAACAAAAAGCTGGTGGTGTGGATCAGAAAACCAGCCAGTATCTGGTATGACCACCATTTGCCTCATGCAGCTTGGTTGTTGATTGTGGCCTGTGGAATGTTGTCCCACTCTTCAATGGCTGTGCGAAGTTGCTGGATATTGGCAGGAACTGGAACACGCTGTTGTACACGTCGATCCAGAGCATTCCAAACATGCTCAATGAGTGAAAGGTCTGGTGAGTATGCAGGCAATGGAAGAACTGGGACATTTTCAGCTTCCAGGAACTGTGTACAGATCCTTGCAACATGGGGCCGTGCAATATCATGCTGAAACATGAGGTGATGGCGGCGGATGAATGGCACGACAATGGGCCTCAGGATCTCATCAAGGTATCTCTGTAAATTCAAATTGCAATCAATAAAATGCAATTGTGTTTGTTGTCCGTAGCTTATGCCTACCCATACCATAACCCCACCGCCAACATGGGGCACTGTTCACAATGTTGACATAAGGAAACTGCTTGCCACGCGATGCCATACACGCTGTCCACCATCTGCCCGGTACAGTTGAATTGTGAAGAGCACAATTATCCAGCGTGTCAATGACCATTTAAGGTGATCATTTGCCCACTGAAGTAGGTTACGACGCCGAACTGCAGTCAGGTCAAGACCCTGGTGAGGACAACAAGCACACAGATGAGCTTCCCTGAGACAGTTTCTGATAGTTTCTGCAGAAATTCTTCAATTGTACAAACCCACATTTTCCTCAGCTGTCTGGGTGGCTGGTCTCAGACGATCCCGCAGGTGAAGAAGCCGGATGTGGAGGTCCTGGGCTAGCTTGATCACATGTGGTCTGTGGTTGAGAAAGGCCGGTTGGACGTTCTGCCAAATTCTCTAAAACGACGTTGAACATTAAATTATCTGGCAACAGCTCTGGTGGACATTCCTGCAGTCAGCATGCCAAATGTATGCTCCCTCAAATCTTGAGACATCTGTGGCATTGTGTTGTGTGACAAAACTGCACATTTGTGAGTGGCCTTTTATTGTCCCCAGCACAAGGTGCACCTGTGTAACAATCATGCTGTTGAATCAGCTTCTTCATATGCCACACCTGTCAGGTGGGTGGATTATCTTGGCAAAAGAGAAATGCTCACTAACAGGGATGTAAACAAAGTTGTGCAACATTTTTTAAAGAAATAAGCTTTTTGTGTGTATGGAACATCCCCACAGCATGATGCTGCCACCACCATGCTTCACCGTAGGGATGGTGCCAGGTTTCCTCCAGATGTGACGCTTGGCATTCAGGCCAAAGAGTTTAATCTTGATTTCATCAGACCAGAGAATCTTGTTTCTCATGGTCTGAGAGTCTTTACATGTCTTTTGGCAAACTCCAAGCAGGCTGTCATGTGCCTTTTACTGAGGAGTGGTTTCCGTCTGGCCACTCTACCATAAATGCCTGATTGGTGGAGTGCTGCAGAGATGGTTGTCCTTCTGGAAGGTTCTCCCATCTCCACAGAGGAACTCTAGAGCTCTGTCAGAGGGACCATCGGGTTCTTGTTCACCTCCCTGACCAAGGCGCTTCTCCCCCGATTGCTCAGTTTGGCTGGGCGACCAGCTCTAGGAAGAGTCTTGGTGGTTCCAAACTTCTTCCATTTAGGAATGATGGAGGCCACTGTGTTCTTGGGGACATTCAATGCTGCAGAAATGTTTTGGTACCTTTCCACAGATCTGTGCCTCGACACAATTCTGTCTCTGAGCTCTACTGACAATACCTTCGACCTCATGGCTTGGTTTTTGCTCTGACATGCACTGTCAACCGTGGGACCTTTATATAGACAGGTGTGTGCCTTTCCAAATCATGTCCAATCAATTGAATATATCACAGGTGGACTCTAATCAAGTTGGATAAACATCTCAAGGATGATCAATAGAAACAGGATGCACCTGAGCTCAATTTCGAGTTTCAAAGGGTCTGAATACAATTTTTTTCTATTTGCAAAAATGTCTAAAAACCTGTTTTCGCTTTGTCATTATGGGGTATTGTGTGTAGATTGCAATAATTTAGAATAAGGCTGTAACGTAACAAAATGTGGAAAAAGTCAAGGGGTCTGAATACTTTCCGAAGGCACTGTATATCTATGTGTTGAATGGAAGGTTGAAAGTTGCACTTCCATGACTTTCAATTTACCCATGTTTCTCAAATACAGATGTAAGATCTTAATTTCAGCCAGTTTGCTAGAGCAAGAAAATAATCCTGCAGCAACAGGAAATGTGAATTGTGAACCTTTGATCATTGTTACTCTCCCTTCCAGGATTGCTATAAGGCCCTCCCCTGCACTCCCTTCAGACCACGCCTCCATCCTGCTCCTCCCCATCTATCGGCAGAAACTTAAGCAGGAAGCACCCGTGGTAAGGACTGTTCAATGTTGGTCTGACCAATCAGAATCTATGCTTCAAGACTGTTTTGATCACGTGGACTGGGAAATGTTCCGGGTTGCGTCTGATTATAGTATCGACGTATACACTGACTCAGTGACTGGGTTCATCAGGAAGTGCATAGTGGATGTTTTTCCTACTGTGACGATTATAACTTTTCCAAACCAGAAACCGCAGATAGATGGCAGCATTCGCGGAAAACTGAAAGCACGAACCACCGCATTTAACCACAGTAAGGTGACTGGGAATGTGGATGTATACAAACAGACCAGCTGTGACCTCCGTAAGTCAATCAAAGAGGGAAAAGACAAGACTCCAGACAATCATGGATTATAAAGGGAAAGCCAGACACATCGCGGACACCGACAACTCGCTCCTGGACAAGCTAAACACCTTATTTGTCTGCTTCGAGGTAAACAACACCGAGCAGTCACCGAAGGTCCCAGCCGCTCATGAGGACTGTGTGCTCCCGGTCTCTGTGGCCGTCGTAAGACGTTCAAGCGTCTTAACCCTCGCAAGGCTACTGGCCCAGACGGCATCCCAAGCCGCATCCTCAGAGCATGTGCAGACCAGCTGGCTGGAGGGTTAACGGACATATTCAATCTCTCCCTATGCCAGTCTGTTGTCCCCACTTGCTTCAAGATGTACATCATTGTTCCTGTATCCAAGAAAGCAAAGGTAACTGAAATAAATGGCTATCGCCCTGTAGCATCATATCACCTCCACCTTACCCGACACCCTAGACCCACTACAATTTACATACCGCCCCAACAGATCCACTGACGACGCAATCGCCATCGCACTGGACACTGCCTTATCCCACCTGGACAAAAGGAATACCTATGTATGTCACGCCCTGACTAAGGGGACTCTTATATGTTGAGTCAGGGTGTGTATATTCTTTGTGGTGTTTTCTATGTTTTGATCTATTATGTGTAGATCTATGTTGGCCGGTGTGGTTCCCAATCAGAGGCAGCTGTAGCTCGTTGTCTCTGATTGGGGATCATACTTAGGCAGCCTATTGGCACTAGTGGGTTGTGGGATCTTGTTCCTTGTAAGGTATGTTGTGTGTGCTACCTTGGACTTCACGTTTCGTTTCTTGTTTTGTCGAGTGTTTATTGGTTTAATAAACATGTACGTATATCACGCTGCGCCTTGGTCTGTCCCGTCATTAAACGAACGTGACAATGTAAGAATGCTGTTCATCAACTACAGCTCAGCCTTCAACACCATAGTGCCCTCCAAGCTTATCACTAAGCTCAGGGCCCTGGGTCTGAACCCCTCCCTGTGCAACTGGATCCTAGACTTCCTGATGGGCCGACCGCAGGTGGGGAAGGTAGGCAACACCACTGCCACCATGCTGATCCTCAACAGCGGCTCTTCAACCTCAGGAGACTGAAGAAATTCCTCTTGGCCCCTAAGACCCTCACAAACTTCTACAGATGCACCATCGAGTGCATTTTGTCAGGCTGTATCAGCCCAACGCATCATCAGGGACACCCTACTCCCCTTCAGGACATCTACAGCACCTGGTGTCACAGCACCTGGTGTCACAGGAAGGCCAAGAAGATCATCAAGGACCTCAGCCACCCGAGCCATGGCCTGTTCACCCCACTACCATCTAAAGGCTGAGACAGTACAGGTGCATCAAAGAGACTGATAAAGAGCTTCTCTCTCCAGGCCATCAGAGTGTTAAACAGTCATCACAAGCCAGCCTCCGCACAGTACCCTGCTCTGAACCTTAGACACTGTCACTAGCCGGCTACCACCTGGTACTCTACCCTGCACCTTAGAGACTGCTGACATATGTACAGTGGGGAAAAAAAGTATTTAGTCAGCCACCAATTGTGCAAGTTCTCCCACTTAAAAAGATGAGAGAGGCCTGTAATTTTCATCATAGGTACACGTCAACTATGACAGACAAATTGAGAAAAAGAATTCCAGAAAATCACATTGTAGGATTTTTAATGAATTTATTTGCAAATTATGGTGGAAAATAAGTATTTGGTCACCTACAAACAAGCAAGATTTCTGGCTCTCACAGACCTGTAACTTCTTCTTTAAGAGGCTCCTCTGTCCTCCACTCGTTACCTGTATTAATGGCACCTGTTTGAACTTGTTATCAGTATAAAAGACACCTGTCCACAACCTCAAACAGTCACACTCCAAACTCCACAATGGCGGCCAAGACCAATGAGCTGTCAAAGGACACCAGAAACAAAATTGTAGACCTGCACCAGGCTGGGAAGACTGAATCTGCAATAGGTAAGCAGCTTGGTTTGAAGAAATCAACTGTGGGAGCAATTATTAGGAAATGGAAGACATACAAGACCACTGATAATCTCCCTCGATCTGGGGCTCCACGCAAGATCTCACCCCGTGGGGTCAAAATGATCACAAGAACGGTGAGCAAAAATCCCAGAACCACACGGGGGGACCTAGTGAATGACCTGCAGAGAGCTGGGACCAAAGTAACAAAGCCTACCATCAGTAACACACTACGCCGCCAGGGACTCAAATCCTGCAGTGCCAGACGTGTCCCCCTGCTTAAGCCAGTACATGTCCAGGCCCGTCTGAAGTTTGCTAGAGTGCATTTGGATGATCCAGAAGAGGATTGGGAGAATGTCATATGGTCAGATGAAACCAAAATAGAACTTTTTGGTAAAAACTCAACTCGTCGTGTTTGGAGGACAAAGAATGCTGAGTTGCATCCAAAGAACACCATACCTACTGTGAAGCATGGGGGTGGAAACATCATGCTTTGGGGCTGTTTTTCTGCAAAGGGACCAGGACGACTGATCCGTGTAAAGGAAAGAATGAATGGGGCCATGTATCGTGAGATTTTGAGTGAAAACCTCCTTCCATCAGCAAGGGCATTGAAGATTAAACGTGGCTGGGTCTTTCAGCATGACAATGATCCCAAACACACCGCCCGGGCAATGAAGGAGTGGCTTCGTAAGAAGCATTTCAAGGTCCTGGAGTGGCCTAGCCAGTCTCCAGATCTCAATCCCATAGAAAATCTTTGGAGGGAGTTGAAAGTCCGTGTTGCCCAGCGACAGCCCCAAAACATCACTGCTCTAGAGGAGATCTGCATGGAGGAATGGGCCAAAATACCAGCAACAGTGTGTGAAAACCTTGTGAAGACTTACAGAAAACGTTTGACCTGTGTCATTGCCAACAAAGGGTATATAACAAAGTATTGAGAAACGTTTGTTATTGACCAAATACTTATTTTCCACCATCATTTGCAAATAAATTCATTAAAAATCCTACAATGTGATTTTCTGGATTTTTTTCCTCATTTTGTCTGTCATAGTTGACGTGTACCTATGATGAAAATTAAAGGCCTCTCTCATCTTTTTAAGTGGGAGAACTTGCACAATTGGTGGCTGACTAAATACTTTTTTCCCCCACTGTACATAGAGTAATTGAACACTGGTCACTTTGATAATGTTAACATAGTGTTTTACCCACTGTATATACACTGAGTGTCCAAAACATTAGGATCACCTTCCTAATATTGAGTTGCACTCCCCCTTTTGCCCTCAGAACAGCCTCAATTCGTCGGACATGGACTACAAGGTGTCAAAAGCATTCCACAGGGATGCTGGCCCATGTTGACTCCAATGCTTCCCACAGTTGTGTTAATTTGGCTGAAAGGTGGACCATTCTTGATACACACGGGAAACTGTTGAGTGTGAAAAACCCAGCAGCATTGCAGTTCTTGACGCACTCAAACTGGTGCAGCTGGCACCTACTACCATACCCCGTTCAAAGGCACTTAAATATTTTGTCTTGCCCATTCACCCACTGAATGGCACACACACACAATCTATGTCTCAATTGTCTCAAGGCTAAAAAAAAACGTATTTAACCTGTCTCCTCCCGTTCATCTACACTGATTGAAGTGGATTTAACAAGTGACATCAATAAGGGATCATAGCTTTCACCTGGATTCACCTGGTCAGTCGTTGTCATGGAAAGAGAAGGTTTTCCTAATGTTTTGTACTGTTTTGTACTGTATTCTAGTCAAGGCTCATCCTCTAAAGCTACTAAAGCTGTACACACCTTTTCTATTCATATACTGTCCATACTGTCTATACACGCCATTCACATACATACATATTTATTTATATTCCGGACTCTGACATTGCTCGTTTTGTTATGTCTTCATTTCTTGTTATTTTATTTTTATGTGTGTATTGTTATTGTATTGCTAGATGTTGTTGCATTGTTGGAGAAAGAAACATAAGCATTTCGCTGCACCTGCGATAACATCTGCAATAACATCTGCAAAACCGTAAACCAATAAACTTTGATTTGATTAGAATTATTAGGTGGATTATAATTAATGGACATTTTTGTAGGGGTTGATACATTTTTAGTAAGGGAAAATGAATTTCTAAGTGGAAATTACAAACTTAAGAAGCATATTATTATTTATTATTATTTTTAAACCTCAAATACACTACAAGTTTAACTTCCTGCATTGCAGGGTAGTTCTCCTGCAACAGGGTGATCAAATTAAGACCCCACAACTGTAGGTTATTGAAATGGCCTCCTGAGAGACTCTGCCCTGTTTACCTTGTCATGAATAAGGCAATCCAGATCTGATCCCCTCTGTAATGATTACATAACTGATAAGAGCATATTAAAAAATGGCAAGAAGCATAGATCATTAAAATCTACTTGTGAAATGTTATCAACACTGTAGCTCCATCTCAGTTTTTCTATCATCATTCAATTGACAGATATCTTGAGTCTATTGTATCTGCCTCATTTGGCAAAGCCGACTACGACCATGAAAGTGTCTGTCTCACCTTGAGAGAATGAGAGGATTGATGGGTAGAGCCTTGAGTTTAACAGACACAAGACAGTTTTCCTAAATCAAGAAGTCTGACCAAATTGACACCACACATGTTCTTGTAATACACAACCTATTATCCCATTAAATTAATTTTTGGTCTGAACCACACCGGTTGGTCAGTCTCTTTTCGCTGTTGGCGCTTAAGATTATGATTAATGAGACGGTTTGAGAGTGCGATATACCAAGTTGGGTTGAAGAATACGAGGTTGCTATGGCAACTGCACTCGGTGGTGAGAAAGGGATGGGAGGGGCCAAGCAATAATTTTGAGTTTCCCTGTTATGACCATCTTGACTTGCTATCATAAAACGCTTCAAGGCATGCTCTCCTCTTTCGACATCATTAAAGAATGACGATGGTTGTAGCATTGTATGTCTGCTAGTCTATATCATAAATGAGAAACTACAGAGCAAAAAGTACAGTGATATCTTCTAGGATGAAAACTGCCCAGAGTATCAACATTTCTAACCAGAACACTTCTCCAATATCAGCTCCTGGCCATACTGATTCTAAAACAAGTTTTTATCACATTTTCTCCACACAGCTAAACCAGGCTCAGTAAGGTGGCAGAGGTATCAGACCCAGATATGTTTACCTCATCATTCGTGTGGCGCTTTGGAGACTTCCCAGCGTCCTCCATTAATGCTAACCCTAGCTGGAGCTCACTGTGGCGGGTGATAGACAGAGGGACGCTGGGGGTCAGGGCTGGAGCAGGCTGCTGGAGCTCTGTTAAACAGGATGTACAGCCAGGTCCTGTGGACACAGCTTTATCTGCTTTTTTATACCTGGAGCTACTGAGGAAGCTGAAAGGTCAGACTGGGCTATGCACCAAATTTACTTTCCTTCCAATAAAACTGAGGGAGGCTCACTGTCATAGGTAGTGTGTTGCCTATGCACAAGGATGAACTTGCTAAATTTGCTGGACCTGCAGAGGTATTTACTGAAAAACCATAGTATGTACAAGCATACCACCTTGCCCATACATAGTAGTTGGTATTTCTCACACACGCATGCATGCTCTAATATACTATAATCTATTCTCTCGTCACACGTTCAAGCAACACTGGCAGTTTTCTTTGTCGTCCATTTTGGACACTAGTCTGGACCACATCAAAACTCCCAGAGGGACATGGGACTGGAGGTACAGTCAAGCCCATCCCATTCTCCCAATCACTAGAGGACTGTGGTCTG
The DNA here is from genome assembly GCF_964263955.1 of Coregonus lavaretus. Classification (NCBI taxonomy): domain Eukaryota; kingdom Metazoa; phylum Chordata; class Actinopteri; order Salmoniformes; family Salmonidae; genus Coregonus; species Coregonus lavaretus. Next base: position 6,799,759 of record NC_140023.1, on the reverse strand, counting down.
GATTCTTCTCTCCTGGGGGGGGGGGGCACCAATGGAAATAGTTATTTGACCTGAGCAACTAGATAGGAATGGCATAAAATGTGATTTAAGATAGGTATTATTATACTCTCAAAAATGATAAACTGACAATAATCTAATCAGGGGAAATCTAAATACAGTGGAAACCTGACCTCCCATCAACCAAATATATGTTCTCCTTTTTGCACAGTAGAGCACGTATCAAACTCATTCCACGGAGGGCCGAGTTTCTGCGGGATTTAGCTCCACCCTTGTACTTGATTAAGGTCACTAATTAGTAAGGAACTCCCCTCACCTGTTTGTCTAGGTTGTGATTGAAAGGAAAAACCAAAAACCCGCAGACACTCGGCCTTCCGTGGAATGACTTTGACACCCCTGCAGTAGAGTATATTAGTGGTGTTGTGGAAGGTGTCAGAATGTATTAGGAGTGTGATCTACAGGTAACTACCTCTGGCTCTAGTAAGGGCCTTAGATGAGCACTGGGTGAAGGGGAGAGGGAGTACGAGATAGACTTACGTAAGAGGAGCTCATTGTTATTAAGCTCATTTTCAGACTTAACATTTGGTGAGAGGTTCCAGGTTCCGGTAGAGCTCTTTGCAATGTAAGAAAAGGTTTCTCCTCAAGGCGTTGTGTGTTTCTAAGAGAGTCACAGACAGAGGTAGTGTAGTGAACTGAAGATCACACTCTTAATACACTCTTACACCTTCCACAACACATCTAATATATTCTACTGAATGAGCCACAAATCAACATACAGACTTTGTTGTCCATTTTGGACACTAGTCCGGACCACATCAAAACTACCAGAGGGATATGGAATTGGAGGTGCAGTCAGGCCTTCTCCCAATCACTAGAGGAGAAGATCCTCCATTTTGTCATTATTAACTTCTTCCAAGCACCAACCTTCTCCCATGAGTAGCCACCTTAACCTAAGCCACAATGATGTGAAGCAGGAGACTCTGGTGGAGTGAAAGCATGGCAGAGGGAATCGGATTCAGTACATCTTTCAGGGAAACATGGCATCAGCAATGGTAAAGAGCATCACAACACAAGTAGGATGATTCTCGAAGATAGCACACGTATGTAGTATAGCACACAACATTTGTTGAACAAAATGACAAACTATTGTGTTTGTCTTTCTACTTTGAGAGTCTTTCATACAGTATGATGTGTTATATTCTTATAGCTTTATTTTCTGTTTTTATTATTGGAGAAACAGTTTGGCATTTGCCAGTGCATAAAATCTACAATGTCTCACAGTCTCACGTCAGAATTAGACGTTCAGACATCAGTGTTTAAGGTTAAGTTTAGGCATTAACTTCGAATTCTTAAGGTTAACCATTAACTCCAAATGTTTAAGGTAAGGGTTAAGGTTTGGGATAGGCTTAAAACCAAAATATCAAAACAACTTTCCATCGCTGGATTTGAACATGCAACCTTTGGAACCAGAGGCAGATGCTTACACCCATCCCCGTCCACAACACAAAACCAAAATCTATACCTACTTGAACGTAACAGCGCTCGCTGTTGCCCCTAATGGCCAGTTTCCACGTCATCTCCCGACGTCCTCAGACATGGATGGACGTCGAATACTGACTTATATCACGGGTGACCTGCCTGCATAAAATTGGCACTTTTGCCAGTGCATAAAAACATAATTGTCTTCAAAACAAAGCATGTGAAACCTGGAAAACCTGACAAAAGCCCCACCTGGCCTTTTTTTGGCCTACTGTGTGTGCTATTCGCCTCGTCCCAAACAGCATGAAATCAGTGATTATTCCAACACCATTGTGTTTGCATTAGAGAGAGAACACCAAGCGGTCTTAAAGGGACTCAACAAGGTCCATGCGTTTTGCTCTTGCCTGAAATGCTCATTAGAGTTGATCAAAGGAGTTCCACAGGGAAAAGTGAGGCAAAGAGTGACGCAAGGGAATTCTTTCATGTACAAACGAACGGACAGAGAAACGAAACATGCCCATGACTGATTGTAACATCATCACCCCCTACAGCCACATACACTTGGGTCCACCTATTGTTTGAACAATGGCACCTGAGAATTGCAGGATACGTTTGAAATGTTGTGAGTGATGATCAACGTTAACTACAAAAACATTTGGGCTAGTTTTCAGGCCTTGTGGGCAGGTTTTGAGTGGTCATTGGCTAGACATTTTTGCTAGACCTGGCAACGCTGCCCACAGCGTCTAGTCTGCCGGAAAGCCACACGAAGAAGAAGAAGACGTTGCTTAGTTACAGTAGCTATTCAACTCACACATATTTAACTAACTACAGTATGGTGTACTTGGCATCTCCTCCTTACAATGCACCCACCTTAATTACATAGTTGTATTGCTTTATAATAGAATCATGGTTAACCCTACAATGGTGTTACTGAAACTTCGCCTTCCGCAGGATCTACGTAACAGTGCAGCATTTTTTCAGTATTGACAATTTCTGTATTGTGTAGCTGTACTGTAAGTATAACCTGTTCCATCAGAGCTCTGACAGGGGCCTGCCTGTTTGCTTTATTACAGGGCTGGGCCAAGCTGTGTGCTATGTGCTCGGGGCTGAGAGCCAGTGGTGTACAGCCGGTACCCAGCAGCGTCTCTCTAACTCACACTAATGATCAAGGAAGAGAGGACACAGCAGCTCTATGTTTCAGACCCCCTGCTGTCCCTCTCCCAGCACCATGGGGTCAGTCCTGCTGCAGCCTTATGCTTCCTAATAAACGTATCTGTGAAGGTGCATATCAGAGGTGTCATTTCAGCTAAACCTAAAATGCAATTTGGAGAACAGCAAAAACAAGCTAAATTGATCCAGCCATTATCACCTTGTTGCTGTAGCTTCATTGACCTCAGTCAATAGGGGACTTAACATGCTACAAACACATCATACAATAGCTCAGCACATTAAAACTCTACTTTAGTTTCATGTCAAGTCAATCAGCAGTTACCTTGCCAAAGTCATCAACTACAGCCATCATTACCGCTGCACTGTTTTTCAGCGGTAAGTTGCGCTGTTCCCTGCAGCTGCTTTATTCGCTCTCCATAATGCCAGCCAGCCATACAAACAGCCTTCCCTCCCGCTCCCAGGCGGCTGCATGGTCATAACGGCAGCCAGTTAATACCACTAAACTGCATTTGCCTTATAATAGGGATTGGAATGATTTTTGTAGCCTATTTTAAATTGTTGGTGTTGAGGTAGGGTATGGCCAGCCATACCCAGTTGATGCCCCTGGGGCTTATGGCTCTGCTTTGAAACAGAATGGACCATGGTTCGCTGCTCATTAACCCCCTAGTCCCGTATAGCTCAGTTGGTAGAGCATGGCACTTGCATCGCCAGGGTTGTGGGTTCGATTCACACGGGGGACTAATATGAAAAAAAACTAGTATGAGAAAATAATGAAAATGTACGCAGTCGCTCTGGATAAGAGCAACTGCTCAATGACTATTTTAAAATGTCTGTCGACATCTAATTAGCATAATAATTAAAAATCTATGTTTAAGCTAGAAATACCTTTTGTTTTTGCATTGGATGCGTCTCAATCCACCGCATCCGCCTATGTCGCATCTGCGGAGAAAGGTGACAGAGCTAGAGTGGTGTTTATCAGACCATGAGACATCACGAAAATCGGTCTTCTCACAAAATCGTCTGTAACGTCCGAACGGTTTGGCCTGCAAACTATTATTTCTACCCCTCTATGAAAATATGAGACACTCATGAACACGGTGGTGTTCTCCGTTTTGCTCTATGACCCCCACAAGCATATTGGGACTCGTCTGATGTCGGCACAGCCGATCTGCCAACTTCTGTCTGTAGCGTCCGGACAGTTTGGGCTACACACTAATATGACCCGTCTGTGGAAAGGTGAGACTCTCACGAACACATACATGTTGTTTTGCTCTAGGATGCCCACAGGCCTCACAAGACTCATCTGAAGGTCTCCTCGTACCAGTTGAAAAAAATAATGTAAGTACACCTTCGGAAAGTATTCAGACCTCAACTTTTTCCACATTTTGTTACGTTACAGTCGTATTCTAAAATTGATTAAATAAAACAATTTCCACAGCAATCTACACACAATACCCCTTAATGACAAAGCCACATTTTTGCAGATAAATAAAAGAGACAGGATTGTGTTGAGGCACAGATCTGGGGAAGGGTACCAAAACATTTCTGCAGCATTGAAGGTCCCTAAGAACACAGTGGCCTCCATCATTCTTAAATGGAATACGTTTGGAATCGCCAAGACTCTTCCTAGAGCTGGCTGCCCGGCCAAACTAAGCAATCGGGGGAGAAGGGCCTTGGTCAGGGAAGTGACCATGAACCTGATGGTCATTAAGACAGAGCTCTAGAGTGCCTCTGTGGAGATGGGAGAACCTTCCAGAAGGACAACCATCTCTGCAGCACTCCACCAATTAGGCCTTTATGGTAGAGTGGCCAGACGGAAGCCACTCCTCATTAAAAGCCACATGACAGCCCGCTTGGAGTTTGCCAAAAGGCACGTAAAGACTCTCAGACCATGAGAAAAAAGATTCTCTGGTCTGATGAAACCAAGATTGAAGTTTTCGTGCCTGAATGCCAAGCGTCACATCTGGAGGAAACCTGGCACCATCCCTACGGTGAAGAATGTTGGTGGCAGCATCATGCTGTGGGGATGTTTTTCAGCGGCAGGGACTGGGAGACTAGTCAGGATTGAGGCAAAGATGAACGGAGCAAAGTACAGAAAGATGGTTGATGAAAACCTGCTCAGGACCTCAGACTGGGGTGAAGGTTCACCTTCCAATAGGACAACGACCCTAAGCACACAGACAAGACAACGCAGGAGTGGCTTCGGGACAAGTCTCTGAATGTCCTTGAGTGGCCCAACCAGAGCCCAGACTTGAACCCAATCGAACATCTCTGGAGAGACCTGAAAATAGCTCTGCAGCAATGCTCCCCATCCAACCTGACAGAACTTGAGAGGATCTGCAGAGAAGAATGGGAGAAACTCCCCAAATACAGGTGTGCCTAGCTTGTAGCGTCATACCCAAGAAGACTCGAGGCTGTAATCGCTGCCAAAGGTGCTTCAACAAAGTACTGAGTAAAGGATTTGAATACTTACGTAAATGTGATATTACAGGTTTTTAAATGTAATAAATGAGCAAAAATGTCTGAAAACCAGTTTTTGCTTTGTCATTATGGGGTATTTTGTGTAGATTGTTGAGGGAAAAAAACAATTTAATAAATGTTAGAATAAGGCTGTAACCTAACAAAATGTGGAAAAAGTAAAGGGGTCTGAATCCTTTCCGAAGGCACTGTATATATACATATACAGTGAGGGAAAAAAGTATTTGATCCCTTTACTTTTTCCACATTTTGTTAGGTTACAGCCTTATTCTAACATTTATTAAATTGTTTTTTGCCCACTGACAAAGAATCTGAAATAAAGGATCCCAGAAATGTTCCATACGCACAAAAAGCTTATTTCTCTCAAATTTTGTGCACAAATATGCTTATATCCCTGTTAGTGAGCATTTCTCTTTTGCCAAGATAATCCATCCACCTGACAGGTGTGGCATATCAACAAGCTGATTAAACAGCATGATCATTACACAGGTGCAGCTTGTGCTGGGGACAATAAAAGGCCACTCTAAAATGTGCAGTTTTGTCACACAATACAATGCCACAGATGTCTCAAGTTTTGAGGGAGCATGCAATTGGCATGCTGACTGCAGGAATGTCCACCAGAGCTGTTGCCAGAGAATTCAATGTTAATTTCTCTACCACAAGCCTCCTCCAATGTTGTTTTAGAGAATTTGGCAGTATGTCCAACCGGCCTCACAACTGCAGTCCACGTGTATGGCATTGTGTGGGCGAGCGGTTTGCTGATGTCAACGTTGTGAACAGAGTGCCCTATGGTGGTGGTGGGGTTACGGTATGGGCAGGCATAAGCTGCGGACAACGAACACAATTGCATTTTATTGATGACAATTTGAATGCAGAGATACCGTGCCATTTATCCGCCTCATGTTTTTCAGGATGATAATGCATGGCTTCATGTTGCAAGGATCTATACACAATTCCTGGAAGCTGAAAATGTCCCAGTTCTTCTATGGCCTGCATACTCACCAGACATGTGACCCGTTGAGCATGTTTGGAATGCTATGGATCGATGTGTACGACAGCGTGTTCCAGTTCCCGCCAATATCCAGCAACTTTGCATAGCCATTGAAGAGGAGTTGTACAACATTCCACAGGCCACAATCAACATCCTGATCAACTCTATGTGAAGGAGAAGTGTCGCGCTGCATGAGGCAAATGGTGATCATACCCGATACTGACTGGTTTTCTGATCCACGCACCTACCTTTTTGTTAAGGTATCTGTGACCAACAGATGCATATCTGTATTCCCAGTCATATGAAATCCATAGATTAGGGCCTAATGAATTTCCTTATATGAACTATAACTCAGTAAAATCTTTGAAATTGTTGCATGATGCGTTTATATTTTTGTTCAGTATATATAAATATACAGATATACAGACAGCCTTTCCATATGCCAAACAGCAAATATTATCCCCTTTTATTATATTACGTTAATATTATTGTTATTACTATTATTATTATTATTATATATAATTCTAACCTTTTCTATTCTATTTTATTCTATCCAATAGGTTGGTGGGGATGCGCTCTACCAGATGGCAAGACTGTACTCTGTAAAAGGAGGTACTCGCCTGTTGTGGTGTTCGACAACGTACTCGACGTGGCTGCTATCAACACGCACGCGTTATACAAGCAATGACTTGACAAGACAGTCAGCAGGAGAAATTTCATCATGGATCTGGCATGTGAGCTTTGTGAGAACCACATGAACGCCAAGAAAGAAGCTACAGCCGCCCGCCAAGGCAGCAGGTCCTACTCTCCCACTTCCCCAAGCACCACAGCTCCCACTCAGGAAAAAGAAGACACAATGTCAAGTCGGCAGGTGCACACGAAACAAGGTCCATAAAAACTGCGTGCTGTGCAACCAATTTGTTTGTGGGGCTTGCTCACATAAAGCCCCGAAGCTGTGTGCTGACTGTGGACCCGAAGCATAAAGAGAAGACGCAATTGATTAATGTGTAAAGGCACAGGTATAAGGGCACAACAGTGTCCGATACAATCAAATAATGACTGTTTTTATATCTTGTCATAAATACATTTCCACAAATATTTCTTTATGCAATTAATCCTTTACAATTGTTCATGTACTGGTGGTTTTGTTTAGGAATACAGTAAATAATTGCACCTGGCTGGTTATATTATTATTATCATCTTTTACGTTTCTACTTTCTCAAAAGAAGTTGTAACTGGACTTTATTAATTACTATAAGTATTACTAAAGCGAAACGAAAACAGGCTATAGGCCTACGTTTTTTCTAGGACATTGTAGAATTATACAAAACATATCCTTGACGCTATCTAAACAAATAACTATTTATTTATATATAGCCATGAATATTTCATGCAATTAATCCTTTACAATAGCTTATGCACTATTTGTCAAGCGTTTATTTATCAAACATGTTTGCACACCTTGCAGGTTTATATGCATCTAATGCATATGCTAAAGGGGATGCCCGGCGACGCTCTCTAGTGGGTACTTATATGCTGAAAGGCCAGGCGGTTCTAGTGTTAAGGACCAGACATGAAATTAGTTTAGAATATTTATTGAGGAAACGGAATAGATGTGAGAGTGAGGAATCAGTGGGGAAATGAGAATGGACCGGATGAAACCAAGGGCTGCAGTTGAAGGATCCGGAGGGGTTAACTCTGTAGGGTTTGGCTTGGAGTCTCAGGTAGACATCACCGTCAAGCCGTGGTAGTTAGGGCAATCCCCAAAAAGAGAACGGCAAGTTAGTCGGACCCTGGAGAGGAAGTGAGATTTTCTGGACAGCAGGTGCTGAATGGTTCGCGATATAGCTGAGGTAGTACAGGCATACGAACGAGACATCCACGGAGTGAGCCAACCTTAGACCCCAGGAGAGCGTGCAGAAGCGACGGTGGCAAGGAAAAAACTCCCTTGAAGGAAGAAAACCCTTGAGAGGAACCAGGCTAAGCTGGGGAGCCAATCCGCTTTTGGCTGGTTGGGTAGGATATGGTGTGTGAGGTAGATGGTGTCCGTGAAATGAGGCAGAGACTGGAGGACTGTGCCTGAGTTAATACAGGTTCTGAGAGATGAGCATGTTGTGGGCTTTCCTGATGTTGTTGATGTCAGAACGGATGTAGCAATGATAGTCTTGGGAGGACCAGCGGCCGAGGAGTTGTACGGTGTGGTGTTGGATGCCGTGTCGGGATGCCTTGGAAGCGGCTCTGATGTGGAAGGAGTGTCCGAGGAATTGGTCAGTAGGATAGCCGGACAGGGATGGTATTTGTCTCAGATGGGAATGGAACTATTGACGAGAGGCGATGGAACCAGAATCGGTGATGTATAGTGGATCGGATGGAAAGGCACATTGAGATTGTCTGAGCTGCAGGAAGTAGGTGAGTGGTTCGTAAGGGCTGAGGGTAGATAGTAGCCTGAACAGGTAGACTGGTGTGGTTCTGCCAAACTTATCAGTTTTGCTGTGTTTGATGATGAAGATATCTTTGTCGAGGATGGTGACATCTCACACGCTGGGATGACAAGGGTTGTAGATGGCAGATGAGGATGTAAACTCTGAACATTGCAGGAATCCCCAAAATTCTAAAAGAAACATTGATTCTAGTGTTGAAGAGACTGCGATGGAGATGTAACCAGACCACAGCATCTGGATGCAAGCAGACAGGATGTTGAGTGTGATGGGTTGGCGGCAAGGGGGGTGGTGGACTTCGGTGCATTGGAGGCCTTTGAGGAGAAGGGAGACTTGCAGGTGAGGAGGAACATGAAGACCCAGTAAGCAACTTGAGAAATAAGTTGATCCCGGCCAGGTACGTATGGAAGGAGGATGTCCGCATGGAGAGGGATGAGCTGGCATGGGTGACGAAGGCAGACATGGTGACCAAGTTGTTGGAGGGAAAAGGCAGGTGATAGATGTTGTGGAAACGCTGGAACCATCTCCAGGCTCACCAGTAAGAGGACAGTGTACTTCGTACAACGGCTGATCGGATGGAGTGGAGTGACTGGAGGATGAGGTGAAGGAGTGGATGGTTCTCACGGTAAGGTCGTCATGGAATAAGGAGGGACTGGGGTTGGTAGGGGTTCTGCATACAGGGCCAAGTGCCTGAATCTGTGAAATTGGAGGCATGACAGAGAATCAGTGATTGAGTTACATTGGCTGGGTACTGCTCTGAGAAGGAACTGATGGGTGATGGATAGCCAGGTTAGACGTCTTAGGAAACTCATGATAGGGAGGGAGTCAGAATGGCCCTTGTTAATGATGGGTACCATGGAAGGTTGTCGGTATGGATGAGTTTGGCCCTTCTGGACTATTCGTTCCCCCAGAGAGAAGTGGCTACAACAATTGGGTACAACTCGAACAGGGCAGAGGGGGCTGCAGTAGAGGAGGCTAGTTCGGGAGGCCTTGCGGCAGCAAATCAATGACGACTGTAGAAACCCTCATACCCGATGGAAGGAGCAGCATCGGTGAACAGCTGTAAGTCTTCGGGACAAGTGACATAGTAATCATAGAAAAAGGTGATGCCATTCCAATGACTGTGGAGAATGTGCCATGGCCTGAGCTCCGAGAGGCACGAGGTGTCGAAAACCATGGTGTGAGGCAAGGAAGGCATGAAGGCGGCCAGGGAGAGAAGGTGTGACAGGAAGGAGCGGCCTTGAGGGATGATCCTGATGGAATAATTCAGGTGGCACAGCAGTGAAAACAGCGGACGTTTAGTGTAGTGGGGAGGTCCAAGTATTTGGACAGGAGGAGGGAATTGTGCTGAAGTTTGTCAAGAGGCAGGGAGGACTGAAAGGAGACTGTGTCCAGTATGATGCAGAGGAATTCGAGGTGAGTAGAGAGGCCTTCTGTCTTCTCCTCAGGGAGAGGTATGCCAAGGCTGCTGAAGGTGGAGAGAAGGGTGGAGAGGCCCAGGGCGGGAGGGGATGAAGGGGCGCCAATAGTGAGGAAATCGTTGCGATGGAGAACAAAAGGGAGCCTGTTGTCATTCAGCAAGATCCAACAGAGGGCCTCAGCTAAGGTGTAGAATATTCGAGGGCTGCTTTTGCGTCAAAATGTCAGGTGGACAGAGAAGTAGTTCCGCCCCTCCCAGCAGACTCCGAAGAGTTGCCAGGTGTTGGGATGCAGGGGCAGCACCTTGAAAGTGGAGATGTCAGCCTTGGCAAGCAAGGCTCCATGGCCAGCAAGTTTAATGAGAGCGATGGCATGGTTGACTGTGGCGTACTGCAAGGGGAAGTCAGGACTGGGGATGAGGCTGTTGATGCTGGAGACTGAAGATTTGTGGAGGGGCGGAGAGATCGATGATGACACAAATCTTTTCTATTTTTTTTTAGGGGGTAGATCAGCTTTAATATTGCAGATAGATTGTAACTTCCATCAATGTCATTGTCTGCATCACTTCCAATCCCCCATATTTATTTCGAAAATATATATACACATACACACATCCTTTAAAAAAATATATTTTCCTTTATTACTTTCCAACCCCACCACCCCTCCCCTAATTGGAGTAAAATAGTGAACAAAAACACTTAGGCCTCTACTTCCAGCTCATACATGCTATATACATTTTATGGACACAGTCAATTTTACAATAGTTCTATTTTGTTTGTTTTACTTCTGAACTTCCTCTACCCTCAACCTCTCCGATCATTTTCATGATGTCCATCCGGTTTGTTTATATATGCCATATCTTTTAAACTGTGCTCTTTCACAAAAGTTCTTAACCTATAACCTATATACTTATTATGGACACAGTATGATGACGCGATTCTTGCCAGAATACTTTTGTGTGGAAATTCTGAGGGGACTGATGCGGTAGGTAGAGAATGGCAGGGAGGAGAAGGGGCCAATCATAAACCCCTGCTTCACCTCCTTGGCCAGGAGGGAGGAGATTACTTCTGGTTTGTCAAGTGCAGAATGGAGGTTGGAGCAGAAGTGAGGAGTGCAAGGAGTAGAAATGAGACCTGGAGAAAACCCAATTCAGGCAGTCAAGCAAATCGCAGAAAGGAGGGGTCAGGGTTAAGGTCCAAGTCCACAGCCATGGCGGTGACATTGATGGGATGGCGAGGTTGGCCAGCAGTCATTTATCAGCAGAAGGAGGAGTGGGTTTCTGGGGGCAGGAGGTGAGGGCATGGGCGCCACTAGAAAATGTGCAGATGTGGAGGAGCTTGCATGACGAAGCACTGCAGCCGTAGTTATTGAAATTGTTGCAGATTATGTGAGCTCCGGAGAAGAGCATGGGACAACCACGGTGGTCCTTCCTCCCGGAGGAGTCAGCTAAGGCAGAACGTTGTCTAGCAGGAGGAAAAGGGTAGGGCGGAACAGCGAGCAGAGGCAGGGCAGAGGAAGCTTCAGGGGCTGCCATGCATGGGGCAGATAGGGTGCAGGCGGTGGCATGGTGGGATGGGCTGCCACAGCGGTCGCAGGCAAGGGATACTTTGCCGGCAAAGATGCGACATTAGAGCTCCACGTCGAGTGCGCCCCAATATGTCATGATGTTCCACTGCAGAAGCCTGGAGGCAACACTGCCGAGAACCGGCGATGGTAGTCGTAAAAGGTTGCGCCAACAAAACGGACAGCCAGATCCATGATGATGGATTGGTAGTCGTCCAACTCTGTCGGCAAGAAGGATGGGCTGAGCAGATGACGTCTCTTGTAGGATCTGCTGGTCGGAGAGAGGAAGAGACTGGAGGCGGATTGAAGCTCAGGTTGTTGGGTGGAGGATGAGCCGGGGTGGCCGTAGAGAGGGAGTGGTGGGGCGGAGGGCGGGGCTGGACTGCGGCCGGCAGTGAAGACTGGAACAGAGAGTCAGTTGGTTAACTGAACTGGGGCAGGGTCGCAGCTTGGAGGGTGGCGGGCCTGTAACTGGCTGAGTAGGTGGGGATGTGAGAGGTCATTGCTGGCAGTGAGAGAAGGTGAGACGCTGCAGTGGTGGGAGCGGCACGAGAGAGATAGATAGATAAAAACTAGCAGATAGACGGTGATCCACTGCCAGAGCAGCGGTCACAAGCCAGCGAGACCTGGAGGGGTGGGGAGCTGGAGGCTGTGAAGGCAGAACAGGCAAGGTAGCCGAGAGGCCAGAGCATGCAACCAGAAGACAAGTTGCAATGCCGGCGGAGACAGCGCGTGAGTGGTGGGCGGTAAAGGAAGCAGTATGCTGAGAGAGAAAGGCGGTCTCTGGCAGAGAGAGAGGGCCAGAGAGAAAAATAGGAGCAATAGGCAAGGATTCCAAGGGGCCAGGGCAGGTAGGGATGGTAGAGAGTGGGAAAAGCTGAATGTAAAGGTAGACAAGGGGGCGGGGGACACACACACACAGAGAAGGAAGGCCCTTGGCAGGGGCGGAGCCATGGCGTCCGAGATGTTTACGCCCCCCAACAAGGCCGAACAACTCGTTACGATAGAATGGGATCTTTCTTTCTCTGAGCTTCTTCTGTAGCCTGGAAACCGTCCAGTCCGACAGCACTAGAGGCCTGGATTTGCATGCCTCAGAGGTTGAAGCGGGAGTAGAGGGGAGGGGTTCTGTAGATTGGTGGGATGGTGGGGGCCCGAGCCATCCATGCATGTAGAGAGGCGAGACTGGTGAGCTCCGGCGGGCAGGGTGGTGGGGAGATCAGCCTGGAAGCCGGCCGCGGCATTCCAGTTCTTTGTGAGGCCTGGAACGGTGGCAGGGCACCAAGACAATGGACCACAGCCATCTGGTTAGAGGGGGTGTGTCCCTGATAATGGAGAGTCTGGAACTTGATCTGAAAACATCTCGGAATCCGAGGCGGTGAGATCAAACTGTCTTGCACGCGATGCAAAACAGAGAGGTGGAATTACTGTTTGGTCAGGTTTAAGTTGGGTGGTAGTGGTGATTAAGGAGAGTGAGAAACAGGTGTTGAGGCTGATTAGCAGTTAGTAGCAGCTGAAGCTTGTTTGAGTTACGTTCAAGGCAACTAGTGTGTTGCAAACAGTAGTTGAGGCTGATTGACATTGGTTAGCAGCTGGTGCTTGTTGAGTTGCTAGGGAGCTACGTTCAAGGCAACTAGTTAAGTGTTACACTCAAGTCTGGTCTTTTCTCCTGAATTTTAGTTAATCCTTAACACCATTAAACTTCAGGCAAAGTCCGATTGGAGAGAAATGTGAGGCTACACCATTAAGGAATCCACCCAGATATTCAACTGAACTCAATATAACAACAGATACTTACTAATTATATTTGTCTTGATAATAGTCCATTGCGTTCAAGAGTGGTTTCAAAATGTGTAGCCACCGAGGCACAGATATTCCCCTGCTGTACTATACCTCAGAAGGCTACAGTAACACCAATTAATTGAGAATGAAACCTCGCTGTAATATAAACTAACTGTGTTGTATTACACAATGCTGAGTGGCTAAACCACTTTGGCCAGCAGGTTATATTGTCTCCCATGATGAAGCTGGTGTTGTGCCATGGCTAAGTCCTTGTTTTCTCTGTACTGGTGACACCAGGAGTGGTTTTGTTTGATGAGGCTCTGCTAATGGATTCCTTTGATGTACTGTATAAATAAGACAAATGACTTTACCTTTCACTGCTTTATCACTGCTAATTACACATCTGCCAATATTAGCTCTGGTTTGGATATCCCCGTTCCACACTTGTCAACACCCCTATTAATTGTAAGCTGTTTTAGACAAATGTGTGTTTTAGTATCAAGTTAGAGCAGTGTGTGATTGTGCGTGCGTGCGTACATGAGAGCATGTGTGTGAATCAGACCTGGGTTCAAATACTATTTAAAATATCTCAATTACTTTCACATACATTCAAAATACGTTTTCCGTTATATTTTATTTAAATAGACAAGTAGATGAAAATGTTAATGTAATTGAAAATACACTTTCAATACAATTCTAATACACTGACTCAAATACACTCCCATGCATTTAACCAAGGTATTTTAAAGTAGTATTTGAAATAAGTATTTGAAAATCCTCTTAAATACAATTTGGTTGATTTTTAAAAATGTATTTTACAAATAACCATTAAAATGCTCATACAGTATAAAAGTACTATTTGAAATACACATGTATTTGAACCCAGGACTGGGCAGTCCATAAGCACTGCACAGACGAAGGATATCAAGGATCTGGAAAGATTCTGTATGGCGGAATGGTCTAAGATCTCTCCCAATGTCTTCTCCAATCTTATATAAATATTTTTGAAAAAGTCTCAGTGTCGTTATCCTCGCAAGGGGAGGGTGATGGAGTATTGAAAACAGGGAATCCGAAATGTCACAGTATTTTTGTGCATTCAAATTGCCATTGATAAAATGCAGTTTGGTTCGTTGTCCGTAGCTTATGTCTGCTCATACCATAACCCCACCGCCACCACGGGGCACTCTGGTCACAATGTTGACATCAGCAAACCGCTCGCCCATAAGACGCCATACACGTGGGATGTAGTTGTGAGGCCGGTTGGACATACTGTCAAATTCTCTAAAATGACGTTGGAGGCGGCTTATGGTAGAGAAATTAACATTCAATTCTCTGGCAACAGCTCTGGTGGACATTCTTGCAGTCAGCATGCCAATTGCACACTCCCTCAACTTGAGACATCTGTGGCATTATGTTGTGTGACAAAACTGCACATTTTAGAGTGGCCTTTTATTGTCCCCAGCACAAGGTACACCTGTGTAATGATCATGCTGTTTAATCTGCTTGTTGATATGCCACACCTGTCAGGTGAATGGATTATTTTGGCAAAGGAGAAATGCTCACAAACAGGGATGTAAACACGTTTGCACAACATTTTTGCGAAATAAGCTTTTGGTACATTTCTGGGATCTTTTATTTCAGCTCATGAAAGACGGATGTCAGCTAATGCTGAAACTGCTGCCGTTGCAGTGTTGCTCAATATATGGCAAGCTTGCCTTACCTTTTCTGTGTACACTCACTAGGATGGCCACTCAGGCATTGGGGTCATGTGGCCGTGTCACCTATTGATTTTGAACTTAATTCACATTCAATTTAAGCACCGCTATCCAGAACACCTCATGCATCTCTTGGATCGATCCTCATTTTGTAATGGCCCACATGTTTATTGAAGAATAAGCATTGTAAAGTCTTATTATTGTGATCCAACAGTGTTGAGTCAGAGCGGGCTGCTGACAGTGGCAGAGCACAGTAACAGTGCCATGGAAAAATTCATAGATATATTTTGATTTACTTGTTACAATTGGGTGTGTTGTATTTCTCAAAAAAGCTTTTTGAAAACAATTAAACCCTGCACTCATAGTATTGTCCTTATGTCAGATTATATTATGTTACTGAACAAGTGATAATGCCCATGAAGCCGGTGTTTGGAGGATACAGTGCATTCGGAAAGTATTCAGACCCCTTGACTTATCCACATTTTGTGACGTTACAGCCTTATTCTAAAATTGATGAAATTAATTGTTTTCCTCATCAATCTACACACAATACCCCATAACGACAAAGTTAAAAAAGGTTTTTAGAAATGTTGCAGATTTATTAAAAATAAAGAACAGAAATACCTTATTTACATAAGTATTCAGACCCTTTGCTATGAGACTCGAAATTAAGCTCAGGTGCATCCTGTTTCCATTGATCATCCTTGAGATGTTTCTACAACTTGAATGGAGTCCACCTGTGGTAAATTCAATTGATTGGACATGATTTGGAAAGGCACACACTTGTCTATATAAGGTCCCACAGTTGACAGTGCACGTCAGAGCAAAAACCAAGCCATGAGGTCGAAGGAATTGTCCGTACAGCTCCGAGACAGGATTGTGTCAAGGCACAGATCTGGGGAAGGGTACCAAAAAATGTAGGCAGCATTTAAGGTCCCCAAGAACACAGTGGCCTCTATCATTCTTAAATGGAAGAAGTTTGGAACCACCAAGACTCTTCCTAGAGCTGGCCGCCCAGCCAAACTGAGCAATCGGGGGAGAATGGCCTTGGTCAGGGAGGTGAATATTGAAACAATGTTGGAAATGTCAGAGAGACAGACAGCAACGTTTATACAAATCTCTGCTGTTGACAACTAAATGTTAGTCTAAAAGAAATGTGAGATAATGTTTAGATGCTTTTTATAGTGGAGGCCAAGTTTATAAATTGCCTGGATGGGCTGATGAGACAGTGGATTGCGCAGTCAGATGGAACAGAGTAAATAGGCATTTTAACTTAATAGATTTTGCTGGTGGTAACTTGTGGAATAGACACCAGCTGGAATGTGGTATTAACCAATCAGCATTCAGGATTAGACCCACCCGTTGTATAAATACAAAATAATAGAACCAAATGTGCATACTAAACTGGAGTGAGTGTCTAATGTTTTCGCTCCACTCATGAGGATATTCAACTTCATGTGAGCACTTAGATTTAACTAGATGCCGGTTGTTGAGTGTTTTCTGTTTGTCAAGGAAATTGTTGCTATGCTGTACAAATGGCTGTGTAGCGATAGAGACAACTGTGCTGATATCCCCAATTGCATTTGGGTTACCATCTGTAAGAGGGAATTGAATCGGAGGCTCATGTGTAATGGCATCTTTCTTCATACCAAATTCTTAGACAAATTATGTAATATATGATGTAATATTGAAAATGGATGCTGATAACAATTGAATTAGAACAGTATTAGAAGGTACACCAATACCATATATCATTATATCTACATGTGTTATAGAGACGATGAAACCGCAAGACATGCTCTAGTGCATAGTGTACATATTGTACATATTGTTCATAGTGTACATAGTGTTCATAGTGTTCATAGTGTACATAGTGTTCATAGTGTACATATTGTACATAGTGTTGATAGTGTTCATAGTGTTAATAGTGTTCATAGTGTACATAGTGTTCATAGTGTTCATATTGTACATAGTGTACATAGTGTTCATAGTGTACATAGTGTTCATAGTGTTCATAGTGTACATAGTGTACATAGTGTAGATAGTGTTCATAGTGTTCATAGTGTACATAGTGTACATAGTGTTCATAGTGTACATAGTGTTCATAGTGTAGATAGTGTTCATAGTGTTCATAGTGTACATAGTGTTCATAGTGTACATAGTGTTCATAGTGTAGATAGTGTTCATAGTGTTCATAGTGTACATAGTGTACATAGTGTTCATAGTGTAGATAGTGTTCATAGTGTTAATAGTGTTCATAGTGTTCATAGTGTACATAGTGCTCATAGTGTACATATTGTTGATAGTGTTCATAGTGTACATATTGTTCATAGTGTACATATTGTTCATAGTGTACATAGTGTTCACAGTGTTTAATATTGTTCCTAGTGTGCATTTTCTCTCTTTTTTTTACTAGACTGATGGCCTGCCTCTGACGGTCTGTCTGAGGAGAGGGAGCAGCGGTGAGGCTGCCTCTCACCTGACTCACCGTCCCTCCGCTCTCCCTCCCTCCGCTGAGAAAAGGGACACAGTCTTCCAGCTGATGGCAAAACTCAAGTCACACTGCGTTATTTCTGCCTCATGCACCAATTCATATTGTTACTCCTATGACCAGAGAAAGTGAAATATTCCTTGATCTTAAAAAAGATAAGCCGCTAATAATAACAACGCAAGCTTATCGGAACACTTTGCTGTACTCATTAATTGCAGCTTGTCACGTTCGCTTAAGGAGGAGGACCAATGCGCAGCGTTGAATGCGTACATATTATTTATTAAACAGATCACCCGATCAAAACAACGAACGAAACGTGAAGTCCTTCGATACACACAAACCAAAAGGAACAAGAAACCACAACACAAAGTGAAAAGACCGATAGTTAAATATGGCTCCCAATCAGAGACAACCAGCTGACACTCGTTGCCTCTGATTGGGAGTCACTCAGGCCAACCTAGATATACAAAACATAGACTTACACACCCTGGCTCAACATAACATAGTCCCCAGAGCCAGGGCGTGACAGTACCCCCCCCCAAAGGCGCGGACTCCGGCCGCGCCAAACAACCACAACAGGGGAGGGACCGGGTGGGCACTCCGCCTCGGCGGCGGATCCGGCTCCGGACATGACCCAGGCACGGGTTGTGCTGGACTGACGACGCACACCCCTGGCTTGATGCGTGGAGGAGGAACGGGCCGGACCGGGCTGACGAAGCGCACCCCTGACTTGGTGCGGGGAGCAGGAATGAGCCGGACCGGGCTGACGACGCGCACCACTGACCTGGTGCGGGGAGCTTGGATGGGCCGGACTGGGCTGGCGACGCGCACCACAGACTTGGTACGGAGAGCAGCAACGGGCCGGACAGGGCTGACGAAACGCACCATAGACTTGGTGCGGAGAGCAGGCACGGGCCGTGCCGGACTGACAACGCACACCACTGGCTTGGTGCGGGAAGCTTGGATGGGCCGGACTGGGCTGGCGACGCGCACCACAGACTTGGTGCGGAGAGCAGGAACGGGCCGTGCCGGACTGACGACGCACACCACTGGCTTGGTGCGGGAAGCTTGGATGGGCCGGACTGGGCTGAAGACGCGCACCACAGACTTGGTGCGGAGAGCAGGAATGGGCCGGACCGGGCTGGCGACGCGCACCACCGACTTGGTACGGAGAGCAGGAACGGGCCGGACAGGGCTGACGACGCGCACCACAGGCTCGGTGCGAGAGGCAGGAACAGGCCGAACCGTACTGGGGACACACGCCACTGGCCCTATGCAGGGATCAGGAACGGGCCGGACCAGACTGGTAATACACCCCAGTACCTCTCGCCGTGCCTCCACACTTTCCCTCTCCTCTGTGACCAGTGGCCCCCTTAACCTGGCGGCCTCCTCTTCACACCCGCTGGACCGCTCCATCGCGGCCTCCTGCTGCCCCGTCGTCCACGTCGTGAGCCCCCCCCCTAAAAATTTTCTGGGGTTCTCTCCTCCCCGTGGACCAGGCCTCCCTAGCTCTCGCCAGACTCTCGATCCATTGCTTCATAGACCAGCCTCTCTCCTCTTCACTTAGCGTGGCCCAGCCGAAACTCCTACTCCCCTGATCCCAGGTCCTTCCTCTCTCCTCTTCACGCTGCTTGGTCCATTTTTGGTGGTTTCTTCTGTCACGTTCGCTTAAGGAGGAGGACCAATGCGCAGCGTTGAATGCGTACATATTATTTATTAAACAGATCACCCGATCAAAACAACGAACGAAACGTGAAGTCCTTCGATACACACAAACCAAAAGGAACAAGAAACCACAACACAAAGTGAAAAGACCGATAGTTAAATATGGCTCCCAATCAGAGACAACCAGCTGACACTCGTTGCCTCTGATTGGGAGTCACTCAGGCCAACCTAGATATACAAAACATAGACTTACACACCCTGGCTCAACATAACATAGTCCCCAGAGCCAGGGCGTGACACAGCTGCAGTGCTGGTTGTAGCATGAGTGGAAGTAGGGAGAACGCACATTTTATGGCTTATAAAAGTGTTACTCAGAAAAACAGCAGCTCTTTGCTGTATTCGTTGAGTCTCTCTCTATTCATGGTTTTAAATGTTTAGAAATCTTACAGTATGAACTGTACTGTGCATTCTAGGCTTCTTTTTACGGTCTATGGTTCGGGGATACTGTGCAGACACAGTGATCTGAGCTATCTCATTGGCCAGTGGTAGGCTTATAGGTGCACTTGATTTGCTCTCTGGGCCTGCCGGGTAGGCAGAGTTCTACCTTCAGATACATGAAATGGTTCAAAATGGGAACACTTTGCCTTCCCAGTGCTAGGGCTGCTGAATCAAATGCACCTACCGCCAACAGCGAAAAACGCAAGGCTTTATTTGTTATTGTTTTTACAGAAATGTTTGGTGATCGACTAGGAATGCCTTGGAGATCGACCAGTCGATCGCAATCGACCGGTTGGTGACCACTGCTCTACAGTCAAATCAAATCCAGTGTAATTTTGTGCACAAGGGGATTTCAACACTGCTCCTGAAGTCTCCTTACCCATGCTAGTAAAACATACATTATAAGCTATTGCCTGTACATCCTAAATTGATCTATGTTGTCCTACCTACTTAATTAGTCAGAACAGTGTAGATTCATTGAACATGTTCAAGTCATTGGTAAATGAGGACTACCCCCGCACACAAACACACACACAACACACGTTATGTTCTACTATCCTCATGGGGACCTAAAATGTATTTCCACTCAAAATCCTATTTTCCCTAACCCTTATCCCTAACAACTAATCCCTTACCCTTACCCTTACCCTAACCCTATTTCTAACCCTAACCCTAATTGTAACCCTAACCCTAAACCTAACCACTAAGCTTAAAATAGCCTTTGTCCTCATGGGGACATGGGAAACGTCCCCACGAGGGAGACTTATCCTTGTTTTACTATCCTTGTGGGGAATTTTAGGGATTTTAGGTCCCAACAAGGATAGAAGAACCAACACACGCACACACACACACAGACAGACAGATGCACACACACACACAAAGAAAAATCCCTTTCCTGAGGTGTGATAACTGTCCTTTGATGTTATCCCTAAGGGCTGTCGCGTGTCCCTTGCATTCGCATGGAGGTACTGTATGTGGCAGCGATAGCTGACTGAAGCAGCATGTGTAGGGCCATAGAGAGCAGATGTAAGTCTATAAAATGCCTTGCTTCTGAGATAGATGTTACTGCACCTGTACCATGCGACCTGACTGGCTCCCATAGGCTCTCTCCCCATGGTGGTGTTTGATAGGCTGTCCTAATTGTTTCCCTGAAGAGCAGAACGCTGTCCTGTCACCCACTTGCACTTTCTTGTAGCGGCAGGTAGCTTAGTGGTTAAGAGTGTTGTGCCAGTAATCGAAAGGTCGCTGGTTCTAATCCCCGAGCCGACTAGGTGAAAAATCTGTCGATGTGCCCTTGAGCAAGGCACTTAACCCTAATTGCTCCTGTAAGTCGCTCTGGATAAGAGCATCTGCTAAATGACTAAAATTTAAAAATGAAATTCTCACACGCCAACCCACCTTTCGCTGTCTGGCTCTGACCAGAGTCCACAAAGCAGAGCACATCAAAGACAATTCCTTTAATGCTTTTTGTATTATATCACATACAATTCATTTTGGGCTCCAGGAAAAATGTTTAAGTGAAACAGGTACAAAGAAATACCCGACGTCAAGTTATTATTATTCAGCTATAATGCATTGTCTCCTTTTGTAGCTTCAGTGTGTCTTTCCCTTCATATGTACCAGCTGCCATACTCTCCAGAGGCTTACAGCATAACACTGTAGAATTGACTAGAGTGGTCAGTTCCGTTCCCACGGAACACTTCAGACTGTTAGGAAGTGGCAGATAGTCAGCTACATCCTGTGTTATTCCCCCCCAAATATGTGATCTTTCCAAAATAATGGTCAGAATTACCTGGTGTCCTTACAGGGAGCAGGTGCTCCGACGACGATGTGTGCCTAACTTGCGCTCTCCGACCTCATTAAACACTGAGAGACAGAGATAGCGATAATATCCTCCGTAGGGCAAAACGGGGTCTTTCCCCCTCATTTGGAATGGAGATTTTTGGAGCAATGTGACATTGCCTTCTTCATTTGGATTGGAGATTAGATGAGATGCATCATAGCCTAAAGGAAGTAGACAGTACCATACTGCCTGAGACTCTTATCTTCAGCCTGCAGTCCCTCCTGCTCTGCAAAATCAACAGTAACCTGTTAGGAAGGAATCGGTGCATCAAAAAGTACTGAGTGTGTGTATGTTGCTCATGTGTATTAATGTGTTTGCCTGGATGAAGGGATGCATGTGTTATGTGTGTGACTGTGTGCATAATTGTGTTTGTGTGTGTGTGTGTGTGTGTGTGTGTGTGTGTGTGTGTGTGTGTGTGTGTGTGTGTGTGTGGACATGTTTGTGTGTGTGTGTGTGTGTGTCATGGCTGACAGCCTTTACAGCTAGCCTAACTACTCTACTACGGTCGACTCCTACAGGCCTGTTTAACTACTAAAGTCAGACCATAGCTGTTTTTTTGGTTGGTTCAGGCCTGCTGCACATAGTTGTGGGGGTGTTGCATCTGCTACAGGGGAGAGAACACTGGCCATAAAACACTGACATCCAGCTGTGTGTGTGTATGTGTGTGTGTGTGTGTGTTTGTGTTTGTTTGTGTGTGTGTGTGTGTGTTTGTGTTTGTGTTTGTGTTTGTGTGTGTGTGTGTGTGTGTGTGTGTGTGTGTGTGTGTGTGTGTGTGTGTGTGTGTGTGTGTGTGTGTGTGTGAGTGAGTGAGAGAACATCTTGACGCTGAGCTGGCTGAATAGGAGGACTAACATCCTGTTATTTACATGCAAATGAGACCAGGGTGGCTCTGAGTGGAGTACGCCTTTCATTTGTAGTGCTGCAGCTGAACACGGGTGCAGTTCATTAACGGCGGCCGAGGCCATTGATTGCAGCCATATAGTGAGATGGTCCCCCCTTCTCTCCTTTTGATTAAAGTTGCTGAGGAACTCTTGATTCATCATTATAGTGATGCTTGTCTATGTTTGTAGAAAAATGGCAAAGAACGCAATGAGATTCCACCCCCTTCATCCACACTGCATAATGTCCTCTGCACATTTACATTTTATCCTCCATTCTAGGAGGGATGTTAAACAGAACCTGGGAACAATGTATCTCAACAGCAATGCGACTGCAGATAATCAAATTCAATAATAGGTAGGGTGTCCACCCACTCTGCCCAGAATCGGTGAAAACCCATTTTGGTGATGAGATTTAACATTAATATTATATCCAAAAAGTCGGATTTTGTAACCTAATACATCCAATAATAAGCACAGAGCTCTGTTGACATAGAGGTGCAGGTTTCTCGCAACAACCTTTGAGGATTTAACATTTTGTGGTCGTCGTCTTAGAAATTGTTTCCGCGGGTCGCAAAAAGCAAAATTAGCATGACACGAGCTACATTAAATGTAAAAGCCTTTGAAAATATAAAGCTTGGTACAGTGAGGGAAAAAAGTATTTGATCCCCTGCTGATTTTGTACGTTTGCCCACTGACAAAGAAATGATCAGTCTATAATTTTAATGGTAGGTTTATTTGAACAGTGAGAGACAGAATAACAACAACAAAAATCCAGAAAAACGCATGTCAAAAATGTTATAAATTGATTTGCATTTTAATTAGGGAAATAAGTATTTGACCCCCTCTCAATCACAAAGATTTCTGGCTCCCAGGTGTCTTTTATAAAGGTAACGAGCTGAGATTAGGAGCACACTCTTAAAGGGAGTGCTCCTAATCTCAGTTTGTTACCTGTATAAAAGACACCTGTCCACAGAAGCAATCAATCAATCAGATTCCAAACTCTCCACCATGGCCAAGACCAAAGAGCTCTCCAAGGATGTCAGGGACAAGATTATAGACCTACACAAGGCTGGAATGGGCTACAAGACCATCGCCAAGCAGCTTGGTGAGAAGGTGACAACAGTTGGTGCGATTATTCGCAATTGGAAGAAATACAAAAGACCTGTCAATCTCCCTCGGCCTGGGGCTCCATGCAAGATCTCACCTCGTGGAGTTGCAATGATCATGAGAACGGTGAGGAATCAGCCCAGAACTACACGGGAGGATCGTGTCAATGATCTCAAGGCAGCTGGGACCATAGTCACCAAGAAAACAATTGGTAACACACTACGCCGTGAAGGACTGAAATCCTGCAGCGCCCGCAAGGTCCCCCTGCTCAAGAAAGCACATATACAGGCCCGTCTGAAGTTTGCCTATGAACATCTGAATGATTCAGAGGAGAACTGGGTGAAAGTGAAGTGGTCAGATGAGACCAAAATCGAGCTCTTTGGCATCAACTCAACTCGCCGTGTTTGGAGGAGGAGGAATGCTGCCTATGACCCCAAGAACACCATCCCCACCGTCAAACATGGAGGTGGAAACATTATGCTTTGGGGGTGTTTTTCTGCTAAGGGGACAGGACAATTTCACCGCATCAAAGGGACGATGGACGGGGCCATGTACCGTCAAATCTTGGGTGAGAACCTCCTTCCCTTGTTGTGGATGGGTATTCCAGCATGACAATGACCCAAAACACACGGCCAAGGCAACAAAGGAGTGGCTCAAGAAGAAGCACATTAAGGTCCTGGTGTGGCCTAGCCAGTCTCCAGACCTTAATCCCATAGAAAATCTGTGGAGGGAGCTGAAGGTTCAAGTTGCCAAACGTCAGCCTCGAAACATTAAAGACTTGGAGAAGATCTGCAAAGAAGAGTGGGACAGAATCCCTCCTGAGATGTGTGCAAACCTGGTGGCCAACTACAAGAAACGTCTGACATCTGTGATTGCCAACAAGGGTTTTGTCATCAAGTACTAAGTAATGTTTTGCAGAGGGGTCAAATACTTATTTCCCTCATTAAAATGCAAATCAATATATAACATTTTTGACATGCGTTTTTCTGGATTTTTTTGTTGTTATTCTGTCTCTCACTGTTCAAATAAACATGCCATTAAAATTATAGACTGATCATGTCTTTGTCAGTGGGCAAACGTACAAAATCAGCAGGGGATCAAATACTTTTTTCCCTCACTGTATAAGCTCATATACGCTCAGTGCTCCGTTGACATTTCACAGAGATACGCATGTTTTTTTGTGAGAAATCTTCGAAAAAGAACAGGAATTTCAAATTAATATGAAAAGCATATACTAAAATATGAAAATACTACGTCATGTCTCAAAATCAATATACATCTTACCTCTATATTATTTTATGTCCTGCGGATTTGAGAAGAAAGATGACAAGTTCAATGGGAAAGTGAGCCTGTCAGGTAGCCAGTAGCCTTAATTCTTGCACAGAATCCAGCCTAGCTGAAGTGATGCAATTTTCCTGATTTTGACCACTTTTTTCTCTGGCCTCCATTGACTTAGTCACCCTAGTTTTGCCATCCTACAAGGGTAAGAAGTCCAATAACCTTAGAACTGATTGTGATAAAGAAATTAGGTTTGGACCATTGGTTTTCTTAGAGGATTATCTACACAATTAACATATTATTTTACCCATTGGTCAAAAGATGCACTTTTGATTGGACACCCTATAATATTTACATTTACATTTTAGTCATTTAGCAGACGCTCTTCTGTCTTCTCCCCTCTCCTGGCAACTTTGTAGATGATGAGTAAACTCCTTGTGTATCCTATTGAATTTCCCTTTTCTATCAATACTGAATTATTAAATGGATTAATGTGCTCTGGTGTATGATTTTGATCTTAAGTGAGTTTCCCCTTGTAGGATACTAATGGAACATGAGGGGTCTTCTTGCATGATTGTCTCTTTAATGTAGAACTTCAGAGATCAT
Organism: Coregonus lavaretus; assembly: GCF_964263955.1. Taxonomy (NCBI): domain Eukaryota; kingdom Metazoa; phylum Chordata; class Actinopteri; order Salmoniformes; family Salmonidae; genus Coregonus; species Coregonus lavaretus. Next base: position 6,774,361 of record NC_140023.1, on the reverse strand, counting down.
TCTGAGAGCATTGTGTAAAGACCAATCTCCTCATGTCAAGTCTGTGAGTAGTGACTATTGGTGTGTGCATAATGAGTTATCTAATATAAGTAGTGATATGAATTAATTAACCCACTTCAAACTGTCTTTTTATTTTGCAGAGGTATGCCATTGTGCTGTGTGATAAGAACATGCTATGATTGTTCTGTGGCTAATATGTGGACCATGAAAATGAAAGAATGAACTAAAGAATGCTTTTTTTTTTACAAAAGTATTTGAAACTAAACGTTGCTCAACAAGTGTTAGTTTCTCACGAAAGCCATTTGCTACACCCGCAAGAGATTCTCTTTAAATGAAGGGATGTCAATCCCATATAAAGAGCTGATATTAACATAAATGGCAGCCCTGTGTAGCTCAGTTGGTGGAGCATGGCGCTTGCAACGCCAGGGTTGTGGGTTCGTTTCCCACGGGGGGCTAGTATGAAAAATACAATTTATGCACTCACTAACTGTAAGTCGCTCTAGATAAGAGCGTCTGCTAAATGACTAAAATGTAAATGAGCCAACTGGGGAGACAGAACGACACCCAAGCCATACACAAACACCATCTGGAAGCCATGTTGTTAGAGCAGGATGGCTGAGGGGGAAGCGTCATAGTGCAGGAAAAGAGCTCAGTGTGGAAGGGGTTGGGAGAGTCTATGTCTATGACAGTGTATAAGTCATGAACCCATATATGGATCTCTGAAAGGAGAATGTACAAAGGAAGCCCTTGAGACAGAACGGAGTGCCATTCGTGACTTTCCTGTAATCTGGTCTAAATGTTATTGTACACGTTAGGTTGAAGTCCTCTTTGTATTGCCAGCTTTCATACACTCTAGTCAGACCACTCACTTTCTCCCTCACTTCTATTCTCTGTCTTTGTATCTCTCTCAAATGAAAATACTCCTGTCATCCAGTTTCAAAGGCCATCCAGAGGTTGAATGTGACAGGGATGTCATGAGGAATGAATTCAAATCAAATAGACTTAAGATAACCTTGTATATGGTGCAGTCATATTATATGGTGCAGTCATATTGTCCTTCTAAAAGACATATGAGAATCATCAGAGGCAAGGTATATCACTGACATTCTCCTTGTTTAAAATCAGTGGGACATCTTAGTCCAATTGCTTTTCATCCTCTCCCTGTCCTCATTGTCTTTATTGTATTGTAACCCCATTGTGTATCTTAATTCACATCAAAATGAAGCTGTCTGCTGCAATCTGGGTTTATGTATTTGTCTGTCCCTAATATGGGGTACATGGCTCACACGAACCAATGAGAAAAGCCATTAGTGCCAAAGGCTGTGAGAGTGAGTGATGCAGAGGCTGGAGAACAGCCTGTGTGTATGACAGAGGGCTCTTATCAATGTGGAAGGAGAGTATGCAGTGGACTGCTGCTGCAGGAGACAATCACACCTTTATATTTTACACACGTTCTACATGCACAAATGTAATCCTTTTGAGATTGTCTTTAGGTTGTTCCATTTTTTTTCATAATCAAAGAGCTATTCAAGCAGATCATGACGATCAGGCCCTCTAGCTTACAGAATCCTAAGCGGAATGATGGCTTCCTAAATGACAGCGTATACAGTATCTCAAATATCTTCAGTGATTTGTTATGTTGACTGATATCTGCTTAAAATGTATGGTGGTAGTAAGCAAGCTAGAGCTCTAGCGATCCATCTGCTAGTAGTGTTTTGCTATACAGAAATGTTTTTCCTGGATGCTGTGTGGCAGTGCCTGGCTCTCTATCCCAGTGCCAGCTCTTCCAGGTTTGTAGAGGATGATGCCACTGAATAATTCAACGTGGGCCTCTGTGTGTCTGCATTCAGACAGTAAAATAGCAGCCCACTGCAGCACCATCAACATGTAAATAGTATGCAGATAGGCCTTCCCATGGCTTTTGACTAATTCATCTTAAGCGCTTTACGGTGCTTTGGGATCAATATCCGCTCCACGTGAGTGTTCCATCAAAGTCGCCGCATTACCGGCTTACAACATTCATAAAGGCTCCTAAATAGCCCTGCACCCTCCAAGTTTTTAAGCGGAGATAAGAATCTGGATATTGATGACATTTCCCGGGTAAAGTCCTTTCATAAGAAAACACAGATTAATACATTATGTGAAATGAAAGCACAGGTCCTGAGGCGTTGTGTGGTGAGGAAATGGAAGCAGCCCCCGGGTGGGTCCCTTAGCAGGCTAAGCTAGCTGCACTTTACTGTGTGTCAGTGGTGTAATACCCAAGTAAGACAGCTATCTAGGCCTACATGCTGATTGAACAATCTAACTTAACGGCTGTATACTGAAGGTGAAATTCACCAAAACCCTTCAGTGTGTCATGACTAGGGCCGTGGCGGTCATGAAATTTTGTCAGCCAGTGATTGTCAAGCAAATAGCTGCCGGTCTCAGGTAATTGACCGTTGATTAACATAAACTGGGTTTAGCATCTCCTGGCTTCCACGCATAGCCTACAAGCCACTGATGCAGACCTCGGGAACATCTACATTTAAAAAAGTCTAATAAAATCAATTTAATATAGCCTACACCTTCACAATAAATCCATTATTTATTTTAGACAGGTCTAACGAAACCTGATATGAAGAAAATGTAGTCTATTTCAGAAGAACAGAATAGTATACTCTGAGTTGTCCTTATGTTAGGCCCTGATCTGGCTATGCCATATGGCTGTGGGCTACACTAGTTCATCTAGCAGACATGATTAGCTTATAATTCCGTGCCATTATTTTATATTATTTTATAGTATGAAGAATACAATTTAACATAGCTGAATAAAATAGAAATGATATTTTCTGTTAGAACTGTCCACATTTAGCTTACTTAGGCCTAACGAACAGCAAAAGCACTAGCTTATGTCAATCTACTATCCCCCATAGTACTAAAGTTGACCTATTATATTGGTAAACTTGTCCTTCTGTGCAATAAATAAATATTCAAAACATACTCTGGGACAGTTGTGGGATGCGATAGATCCCAAATTAATACAACCACTCACATAAAAAATAATTTTAAAAGCAATGAGGCTGATGTAACAGATCAGAACATTTAGTTTAAAATGTTGAAAGACTATTAGGCTATTTCTTCACATTATAAGCGCAACAATGCGCAGACGGCAGTAGGCCATAAGCGCGAATATTCCAAAATGCAATCCATTAGCGGGAAATCACTGTTCTCGAAAGTGACGGCAAATGCATTTTTATGGTGAAAATGATCTTCCCCAAACTTGAAATTCACGGCAACCTACCAGTTATAAACCGGATTAATGTGCTTAATTTTAAGAAGTTATTTGGCCACTTTAGTTGTTATACAAACCTTATCAAAACATATAGGCCTATGGGCTAGGCTACATGAGGTGTGCGACTATGATTTGAAAAAGTCGCAAGTTTGGTAGGCTATTAATGACCATCAGCAGAATCAGAGCTTGGAGAAGCCTAATTACCTAAACGGTCACGTGGAATTTGTCTGCCGTCATGACTCGTGACCGCCGGTGTGGCGGTAATACTGTCACCGTAGCAGCCCTAGTCATGACAAGGTATGGATGTTATCTGATATAAACCGGCATGAATCTTGAGTAGGCCGACTACAGGCTTTGTCATCTTCATATGGGATTTGTGGAAACTTTGGTGGGATCCCTGACAGATGGTGAAGCTACAGGTGTAGCCTGTCAACTATGTGTCTGTCTATCCCTGTTCTCTCCTCTCCGCACAGGCCATACAAACGCTTCACACCGCGTGGCTGCTGCCACTCTAATCTGGTGGTCCCTGCGTGCACCACCCACGTGGAGTTCCAGGTCTCCGGCAGCCTTTGGAACTGCCGTTCTGCGGCCAACAAGGCAGAGTTCATCTCAGCCTATGCTACCCTCCAGTCCCTCGACTTCTTGGCGTTGATGGAAACATGGATTACCACAGAAAACACTGCTACTCCTACTGCTCTTTCCTCGTCTGACCATGTGTTCTCGCATACCCCGAGAGCATCTGGTCAGCGAGGCGGTGGCACAGGAATCCTCATCTCTCCCAAGTGGACATTCTCTCTTTTTCCCCTGACCCATCTGTCTATCTCCTCATTTGAATTCCATGCTGTCACAGTAACTAACCCATTCAAGCTTAACATCCTTGTCATTTATCGCCCTCCAGGTTCCCTTGGAGAGTTCATCAATGAGCTTGACGCCTTGATAAGTTCCTTTCCTGAGGATGGCTCACCCCTCACAGTTCTGGGTGACTTTAACCTCCCTACGTCTGCCTTTGACTCATTTCTCTCTGCCTCCTTCTTTCCACTCCTTTCCTCTTTTGACCTCACCGTCCCCCCCCTACTTACAAGGCAGGCAATACGCTTGACCTCATCTTTACTAGATGCTGTTCTTCTACTAATCTCACTGCAACTCCCCTCCAAGTCTCCGACCACTACTTTGTATCCTTTTCTCTCTCGCTCTCCTCCAACACTACTCACTCTGTCCCTACTCCGATGGTAATGTGCCGTCGCAACATTCGCTCTCTTTCTCCCGCTACTCTCTCCTCTTCCATCCTATCATCTCTTCCCTCTGCTAAATCCTTCTCCCTCCGATCTCCTGATTCTGCCTCCTCAACCCTCCTCTCCTCCCTTTCTGCATCTTTTGACTCTCTATGTCCCCTATCCTCCCGGCCGGCTCGGTCTTCCCCTCCTGCTCAGTGGCTTGATGACTCATTGCGAGCTCACAGAAGAGGGCTCCGGGCAGCCGAGCGGAAATGGAGGAAAACTAGACTCGCTGCAGACCTGTCATCTTTTCACTCCCTCCTCTCTACATTCTCTTCCTCTGTTTCCGCTGCTAAAGCCACTATCTACCACTCTAAATTTCAAGCCTCTGCCTCTAACCCTAGGAAGCACTTTGCCACCTTCTCCTCCCTGCTGAATCCCCCTTCTCCTCCCCCTCCCTCATCCCTCTCTGTGGATGACTTCGTCAACCATTTTGAAAAGAAGGTTGACGACATCCGATCCTCAGTTATTAAGTCAAATGACACCGCTGGTCCTACTCACACTGCCCTACCCTATGCTTTGACTTCTTTCTCCCCTCTCTCGCCAGATGAAATCTTGCGACTTGTGACGGCCGGCCTCCGATGTCAACAACTACAGACCAGTATCCCTTCTTTCTTTTCTCTCCAAAACTCTAGAGCGTGCCGTCTCTAGCCAACTCTCCTGCTATCTCTCTCAGAATGACCTTCTTGATCCAAACCAGTCAGGTTTCAAGACTGGTCATTTAACTGAGACTGCTATTCTCTGTGTCACGGAGGCTCTCCGCACTTCTAAAGCTAACTCTCTCTCCTCTGCTCTTATCCTTCTAGACCTATCCGCTGCCTTTGATACTGTGAACCATCAGATCCTCCTCTCCACCCTCTCCGAGTTGGGCATCTCCGGCGCTGCTCACTCTTGGATTGCGTCCTACCTGACAGGTCGCTCCTACCAGGTGGCGTGGCGAGAATCTGTCTCCTCACCACGTGCTCTCACTACTGGTGTCCCCCAGGGCTCAGTTCTAGGCCCTCTCCTATTCTCTCTATACACCAAGTCACTTGGCTCTGTCATATCCTCACATGGTCTCTCCTATCATTGCTATGCAAACGACACACAATACATTTTCTCCTTTCCCCCTTCTGATAACCAGGTGGCGAATCGCATCTCTGCATGTCTGGCAGACATACTGCATCAGTGTGGATGTCGGATCACCACCTCAAGCTGAACCTCGGCAAGACGGAGCTGCTCTTCCTCCCGGGGAAGGACTGCCCGCTCCATGATCTTGCCATCACGGTTGACAACTCCATTGTGTCCTTCTCCCAGAGTGCAAAGAACCTTGGCGTGACCCTGGACAATACCCTGTCGTTCTCCGCTAACATCAAAGCGGTGACCCGATCATGCAGGTTCATGCTCTACAACATTCGCAGAGTACGACCCTACCTTACACAGAAAGCGGCACAGGTCCTAATCCAGGCACTTGTCATCTCCCGTCTGGATTACTGCAACTCGCTGTTGGCTGGGCTCCCTGCCTGTGCCATTAAACCCCTTCAACTTATCCAGAACGCTGCAGCCCATCTGGTGTTCAACCTTCCCAAGTTCTCTCATGTCACCCCGCTCCTCCGCACACTCCACTGGCTTCCAGTCGAGGCTCGCATCTACTACAAGACCATGGTGCTTGCCTACGGAGCTGTGAGGGGAACGGCACCTCCTTACCTTCAGGCTCTGATCAAACCCTACACCCAAATGAGGGCACTACGTTCATCCACCTCTGGCCTGCTAGCTCCCCTACCTCTACGGAAGCACAGTTCCCACTCAGCCCAGTCAAAGCTATCCGCTGCTCTGGCACCCCAATGGTGGAACAAGCTCCCCACGACGCCAGGACAGTGGAGTAACTGACCACTTTCCGGAGACACTTGAAACCTTACCTCTTTAAGGAATACTTGGAATAGTATAAAGTAATCCTTCTTCCCCCAACCCCCATAAAAAAAAAGGTGGTTGTCCCACTGGCTATCATAAGTTGAATGCACCAATTTGTAAGTCGCTCTGGATAAGAGCGTCTGCTAAATGAAGTAAATGTAAATGTATCTTAATTTGATCATTCTGTTGTATCAGATAATTTTCCTTCACCACAGGAAATTCAAAAGGGCTTCATGATTTCCATAAATGAACTGAAAACCTGCTGTTCTTTTTCTCTCACTAGATCCCACACCTAAACTATAGCCTACTGAAGCCTATCAAAGTTAATTTCCCATTAGAAACCATATATACATTTTGTAATAATCAAATCCTCCTGCTGCAGTATTATTTTACTCCTGCGGCGAAACGGGTCAAATTAAGACCCAACATCTGTGCAGCATGCAAATAAAGGCCTACAGATAGGGCACATTAAACTATGAGAGCAATGACAAGATACAAACACTACCGGTCAAAAGTTTTAGAACAGCTAGTCATTCAAGGGTTTTTCTTTATTTTTACTATTTTCTACATTGTAAAATAATAGCGAAGACATCAAAACTATGAAATAACATATATGGAATCATGTAGTAACCAAAAAAGTGTTAAACAAATCAAAATATATTTTATATTTGAGATTCTTCAAATAGCCACCCCTTGCCTTGATGAGAGCTTTGCACACTCTCTCAACCAGTTTCACCTGGAATGCTTTTCCAACAGTCTTGAAGGAGTTCCTACATATGCTGAGCAGTTGTTGGATGCTTTTCCTTCACTATGCGGTCTGACCCAAACCATCTCAATTTGGTTGAGGTCGGGGGATTGTGGAGGCCAGATCATCTGATGCAGCACTCCATCATTCTCCTTCTTGGTAAAATAGCCCTTACACAGCCTGGAGGTGTGTTGGGTCATTGTCCTGTTGAAAAACAAATGATAGTCCCACTAAACCCAAACCAGATGGGATGGCGTGTCGCTGCAGAATGCTGTGGTAGCCATGCTGGTTAAGTGTGCCTTGAATTCTAAATAAATCACAGACAGTGTTACCAGCAAAGCACCCCCACACCATAACACCTCCTCCTCCATGCTTTACGGTGGGAAATACACATGCAGAGATCATCTGTTCACCCACACAGCGTCTCACAAAGACAAGGCGGTTGGAAGCAAAAATCTCCAATTTGGACTCAAGACCAAAGGACAAATTTCCACCGGTCTGATGTCCATTGCTCGTGTTTCTTGGCACAAGCAAGTCTCTTCTTATTATTGGTGTCCTTTAGTAGTGGTTTCTTTGCAGCAATTCAACCATGAAGGCTTATTTGAGCTGTTCTTGCCATAGTATGGACTTGGTCTTTTACCAAATAGGGCTATCTTCTATATACACCCGCTACCTTGTCACAACACAACTGATTGGCTCGAACGCATTAAGAAGGAAAGAAATTCCACAAATTAACTTTTAAGAAGGCACACCTGTTAATTAAAATGCATTCCAGGTTCTGCAGAGTATCAGAGTGCACCCTAACATCAAGACCCAGAATCCTGGCTAATAATAGAGATCAAGGCTTGTATGTGGATTTTCTGCACTGTTGTATCCTTTGAATAATCTGGCTCTGACATTGTTGGCTGTATTGTGGATCAATTTCACCCAGTGGCTGTGAGCTCTCCCTTCATTAGGATGCTTGTGGTCACACCGTGGTCCTTTTCCAGCACTAGGTTTTCTCACTTTCTCTTCAGCCCCGGGCCATAGGCCGGTTTCCTCTGTCACCTGACTCACTTGCTGATGTTTTCTAAAGCAGCCTTTCATCTGAACATAAATACCCATTTCATAAATGTATGAATGCACAAGGGAACATCGTGACATGGATTCTAAAACGAGGATGTTTTATCTTTGTTAATGTGTGGTACCTGCAATGCCTCATACAAGTCTCTAAAGTGGTACGGTTGAGCATTCTTTCGTTCAACAAACTACAAATAAGATGCCCAATATTTTCCTCACATTTGACTTGTTTTAAGTTGAACTAAAACGTCCAATCCAAGAACTGTAAACATGTTGGGAATCTATCCAAACGAGCCCACAGATTCCTCAACTAAATAAGCAATAATAATTTACATCCTTTTTAGTATACATATCTGTATTCCCAGTCATGTGAAATCCATAGATTTGGGCCTAATGAATTTATTTCAATTGACTGATTTCCTCATATGAACTGTAACTCAGTAAAATCAATGAAATTGTTGCATGTTACGTTTATATTTTTGTTCAGTATAATTATCACTTGCCTAAGTGCGAGTCTTCCCAGTCTGTTGCTGTCACAGGAAGTACAACTTCACACATTCAATGGAGCGTTGATGGAGCTGCCACTAACATATTTCTTTCAGTGGGAATATAGATTTGTTCCTTTTTTCAAATTCCCTTTTCTTCAATATTTAGTCACTCTTATAGCCTCAGGCCTTTAAAATAGCAGTTTTATGGCTGCATTTTTGGGGAACATGTTTTATTTAAATATAATCTATTAAGTTCCACACAAATGCTGATTAGAATCTCAGGGACAGATTTATCAAGTGGAGCATTTGAAGCTGCATTTGATGCCACTAATGAGTGAGAGTTGTGGTGATCATTGCGTGGGTGTGACAGTGACAATTCGCTAGTTCGCTAGTTAGTTTGGTCAGGGTGTGAATATCTATGTATGTGAATATCTATGTTTTGTATATCTATGTTGGCCGGCTGTGGTTCCCAATCAGAGGCAGCTGTCGATCGTTGTCTCTGATTGGGGATCATACTTAGGTAGCCTGGTTGCCTACCTTAGTTGTGGGATCTTGACACTTGTTTGGCTTGTTTGTGTGTAGCCATTGTGAGCTTCACGTTACTTTTGCTTTTGTTGTTTTGTCGTGTGCTACTAAGTTAATAAACATGTATGCATTCCACGCTGCACCTTGGTCCAATCCTGTATTCAACGAACGTGACAGAAGATCCCACCACCAACGGACCAAGCAGCGTGGCCAGGAAAAGCAGAAAGCCTGGACATGGGAGGAGATACTGGAAGGAAAAGGATCATGGACGTGGGAAGAGATCCAGGATGGAATGGATCGCCTTCCTTGGGAGCAAACAGAGGCAGCGAGGGAGAAAAGACGGCGACTCCAAAATGCGAGACGACGAAGGAGACCCGAGAGGCAACCCCAATAAAAAAAAATTGGGGGGGTCAACGAAGCAGCAGGAGGCCGTGAAAGGGCTGACTGTAGAGGAGGAGGCCGCTATTTTAGAGGTCCTCCAAGACCTGCGGATCAGCAGTTTGAGAGAGGAGGCCACCACATTACGGGGACTGATAGCGAGGATAGAGCAGGAGAGCTCCCTTCAAGAGGAGGCGCTGCAGGAGGCCCGTAGGGAGAAGGAAGTAGTGGAGGCACGGAGAGAGGAGCTGGCCAGGCAACAGAGTGTTCATTGAGGAACCAAGGTATGCGGAGATACACACTGTGTCGCCAATGCGCCTTCACAGCCCAGTGCGTCCTGTGCCAGCGCCAGCCAGGACGGGTTGTGCCGGCTCAACGCTCCTGGTCTCCAGTGCGCCTCCATGGTCCAGTATATCCTGCGCCAGTCCTACGCACTGTGTCGCCAGTGCGCGTTCACAGCCCAGTGCGTCCTGTGCCAGCGCCCTGCACATGCCGTGCGAAAGTGGGCATCCAGCCAGGACGGGTTGTGCCAGCTTTACACTCCAGACCTCCAGTACGCCTCCACAGTCCCGTACCTGCTCCCCGCACCAAACCAGTGGTGCGTGTTGCCAGCCCGGACGCCCCGTACCTGCTCCCCGCACCAAACCAGTGGTGAGTGTATCCTGTCCAGTACGGCCCGTACCTAATCCCCGCACCAAACCAGTAGTGCGTGTATCCAGTCCGGCACGGCCCGTGCCTGCTCCTCGCACCAAACCAGTGGTGCGTGTCTCCAGTCCGGCACGGTCCGTGCCTGCTCCTCGCACCAGACCAGTGGTGCGTGTTCCCAGCCCGGTGCGGCCCATGCCTGTCCCTCGCACCAGACCAGTGGTGCGTGTCCCCAGCCCGGTACGGCTGGTGCCAGAGCAGTCCGCTCCACCGGTGCCCAGTCCAGCTCCGGTTAGCTGCTCCACTCCAGTGCCAGAGTAGTCCGCTCCACCGTTGCCCAGTCCAGCTCTGGTCAGCTGCTCCAGTCCAGAGCCAGAGCAGTCCGCTCCACCGGGGTCCAGTTCAGCTCCGGTCAGCGACTCCACTCCAGAACCAGACGTCAACCCCTCTCCAGGGTCGGGGCCTCCCACACCAGGGTCCAGACAGGGCTTGGTGCATCGTGGGAGGACTGAGAGGGGAAGCATCGCGCCGAGGTCCAGACCGGACCAGGGGTGCAACGGGGAGGCAGTAAGGGAGAGGACGTCACGCCCGGAGCCGGAGCCGCCACCGAGGCTAGATGCCCACCCGGACCCTCCCCTGTTAAGTTAGGTTTTGCGGCCGGAGTCCGCACCTTTGGGGGGGGGGGGGTACTGTCACGCCCTGACATAGAGTTTGCTAGTTAGTTTGGTTAGGGTGTGAATATCTATGTATGTGAATATCTATGTTTTGTATATCTATGTTGGCCGGGTGTGGTTCCCAATCAGAGGCAGCTGTCGATCGTTGTCTCTGATTGGGGATCATACTTAGGTAGCCTGGTTGCCTACCTTAGTTGTGGGATCTTGACTCTTGTTTGGCTTGTTTGTGTGTAGCCATTGTGAGCTTCACGTTACTTTTGCTTTTGTTGTTTTGTCGTGTGCTACTAAGTTAATAAACATGTATGCATTCCACGCTGCACCTTGGTCCAATCCTGTATTCAACGAACGTGACATCCTACTTCCCCTCTCCTTTATGACACACAAGCATTGGTAATGACTGTCAGCCACAGATGTAATCCTCACTGCAATTAATTTATTCTCACCCACAATAAAACAACAGGGTCTACTGTAAGTGAGGGAAGATGTTTCACATAATGATGACTCACAAAATTATATACGCAATGTCACTGTCTCAAGAATGTGAATTCTACATCTTAGAGGTCAATGACACACACAGGCACACACACGCACGTGTGAGTGCAAGCACACACACACGTGGTGTTTTGGGGTTGTGCCGCAGAGCATCATGTCAGGTATGTGTGTTAAGATATCACGTTCTAGATAAATGTTTGGAACTGAATTCCTGTCTCCCGTCTCATCATCATTTAATTGTTATAAAGACATGTTTATGAAACCCACGAGATATAACAAAACACATACACAAACATGTCAGAGGTATTTTTGTCTGAGAACCCAGGTGTGCCAAGGTTGGATAACTGTCAATGGAGAGGAAGGTGCATGTGTCCTCCCATTCCATCACTTCCATCCAGATGTCGTTTCGCCTGTCACCTGCTCAGAGGCCTCCCTCCCGAAACCTGCTCTCTCCCCACTGTCCCCTGAGAACAAAGATGCATAACAAAGAGTCTGGAGAAATGTATGACGCAGCCTAGCAGTGCCTGAGGGCTTGGTGGCAATGACTTTTCCATTTCACTTGGGAAGCATTACCCTGACAGGCCAATATGAGGATGCTGAATTGCACACAAACAATAAATAAGTGAAAAAAATGAGAAAATCCTGGGTAATGTCTGTGACCCAGACATAATAATAGCACATTTATGACTGGCACCTACTTTCCAGAGACAAAAACGATGAATCCCCAACGTCTTTAATAAGCTGTGGCAGTTTGAATTTCATCGAAAAAGCCATAAATCTAATTCCGCTTATCTCCTCCGCCTAAGTCTTCTCCACAGGGGATAGTGGCAGTGTTTATCTCTGATTGAGATTTAGTCGCAGTGCTTTTTGAACTTTTCAGGGGTGGACGCTTTATTCTGCTGATTTTCTGTGTGTTAGTCAACGTTGGTGATGCTAAGATTCACATTGAGAACAGTTAGCACAAATGTTTCCTCAAAACAATTGATTTACAGGCCTATGTTCTCTGACTAACAGATATTTAAGTAAAATATGATTGCTCGTTGTAGCTCAGAGTAAAGCCTGTGAATGACCCTGCATCTCCAGTTGGCCTACTTATCAAAACAAATCCTACTTGACAATTATTTTCTGAAAACCGTCTCAGAATCCCAAAACAAACAACACATTAGAAGCTAGTTCTGTTCTTAGAAATCCCATTCCCCTTTAACTTTTATTCAACCCCAAATCTCAATCCAATGTATAAGTTGACACTGTGCTCTGCACAATTAAATAGAATGACCCTTCTGAAGACCAGCATCAATCCCATAGGTAATGGTCTTGGGTTTGTGGAATGATTGGATATCTGTTGACTGTGTCACTCCTGGCCTTGAGGTGACGACTCAAGAAACAGACTTTACATCCTTAGTGGACCAGAGTTGTTTTGACGCGACAGCCAGGACTGCAACACACCAATTAACAGGTCTGGAAATGTCAGCAATAACAGGACAGACAGGGAGAAAAGAAACAATAAGACAGAAACAAAATCCCATCCTCAGCTTAACGTTTCCATGTTCTGTCAGTGTAAGAGAAGGATTGGGCTGACCTATAGCTCAACACAATCATCATCAGGAAGGAGGGAGAAATAACGTGAGTGGAGACAGGTGGAGATGTGGTTGAAATGACAGCTAGAGCAAAGAGCATCAGGAGAAAAAGGTACGCTGAGGGCTAAAGCTATAGAAAGTAACTGATTTCACCAGACTAGCAGACAGAGAACGACAAACACTCCTAGCGGGATGTCAGTCACGACAAGGCCTTCCAGCTACAGTACCATTTTCCTGCGGTGATCTTGCCCCGGGCGCTCACTCCTCATGCCTAGACTGAACATGAATGATAAATGCTACAGGTTAACGGATTGTCCACACTTCACATTCTGCAAACCAATGATTCTACTAGTGTGACGACCCAAATGCATAAAACTTTAAAACACATAAAACTCTCAAGATTAGGGAAATTAAATAGGTATCAATAATGACTCATTTATAGCAGCTTTTGAGTGAATACTGTATGGTTGTAGCTAGAACTTAATACATTGGATTAACTAGTTCTTGAAGTACAGTTATTTGCATTGTACATTGCTCAGACTCTGTCTTTCCAGCAAATGGAGATATACCCTGTAAAAAAAGAGAATCCCTTACATAATCATTAGTGTCCTTGGGTGCTATGCAGTTTGTGGACTGTGATACTTCTGGTACCCAACCAGTAACCTTTAGATATCTCATCTATACCAGAGAGGATTTATTATACAGCCAGCATCATCACCATGTGCCACATAATTGATATTCCAGATTACAGAACGGCTGATCATGTGATTACATACAGTATCATTCAAATTTCTAATGCACCTGGGCGGTCACTCAAAGCAATCGAACCCCACCTCCTCTTGAATGATGTGACTGCACATTTTTAAAGATTATATGTGAATGCCTATGAAAGACGTATGTTTTGCAGAATACTTGAGAATGAGAATACTTCCTATGGTGCATATGATGAACAGACTCAGCATTCATTTTAAGGTGTGTGAGCAGAGGGAGTACTAGGATTTATCTCAGGGATGGACATGGAATCATAATTAACAAACCCCCATTTTCCAGAGCAAAATTTCAGCACTCCTAAAGAGACAGCGATCCATACAAAGTTGTTCACATGAGGCCAGAGGTATTGAGTGTATCAAACTGCTTGAGGTTCCTGCAATCCGTAGAGGCAGGCATTGAGGCCACCGGGCAATGACTGTACACAGAGTTTGGTTATCATCAGTATTCTACCACCATTAGGGTTATAATTGCAACTCTCTCTTCGAACATGCAGTTTACACTTGGCTGGATGACAACCTTTGTTCAACAAGGATGTAGTGAATGTCCCTCTATAGACACGGATGGCCCTATGAGGAGTGAGGCAATCTATTCCATTGAGCGGACATCTGTATTGCTGGTTGGGTGAGCATTAAATCTAGCAGAGGCCTGAGTTTATTTTCTTCGGTTTGAAAGGGCATATTTATCGTTTTCAATTATCCTGGATCCATAAAAGCTAACCCTACTCTCTCCAACTATCCCACACTGATATATGAACTATGGACAGAGAGAACACTGTATGGCATGTTTTCTCCTGAGTGTGTGTGTGTGTGTGTGCGTGCGTGTGTGTTTGTGTGCCCTTACACATATCTACACTGTCTAATAATAAGGAGTCTAATAAGGAGTCTAATAAGAATCATAAAAAAGATTGTGGGCAAGAAATACATGTTGATAATGACAAGGGTTTGACCTAATCCATCCTTTTCAAATGACTTGGTTAGACTTTGTTTTGTTTCTAATTTCTTTAGTTTTACCGTTTTACCGTTACCTGTTCTGGGATTGGGTTGTGTTATCCACATTAGCACCATCATGAATACATTCCTGATCTTAATTCCAGAGAAATTATGGTTTGACCTTAGTTCTCTTATTAGTTCTGAACAAGATCTGGGCGCCCTATGACAGATCAAATTTGGCTTTGAATAGGGATGTCCAAAAAATCCTGCAACGCAATGGGCATGATGCCCCAAGCTAATCAAACAAATGATGCCATCTGCATTGCTGAGTTATTTCCATCCACTCTGTGTTTTACATGATTAGCCAGACTAATCCCCTCTTATGCTTGCTGCAGTGCTCTAACGCCATAGCTGTAAAACAAATGGTCTGAAGAGTATAGGCGCAGAAGTGGACATAGTTTCATTTAATTCAAGCGTACAGTGTGTAGTCATTACTTGCGTAACAATAAAAGATATGTACACAGCAGAAAAATATAACGTCATGGACCATTTCAAAGGGTAGCTACTACTTAAATAATACTACCAGGCAATTTTCTACCAGGCAGCCAAAAGGGGGCTGAGGCTAAACATCGGTATTAATCATAATTTCTGTTCATTTTAATTAATGTCAATAGAAGACTAATTAACTGGGTGGCAGGTAGCCTAGCGCTTAGAGCGTTGGGACAGTCACCGACAGGTCGCTGGTTTGATTCCCTGAGCTGACAAAACAAATCTGTCTATGTGCCCTTGAGCAAGGAACTTAACCCTAATTACTCGTGTAAGTTGCTCTGGATAAGAGTGTCTGCTAAAATTAAGCAGGCTTACTACCATTATCCATTAAAATTGCAGAATCCGGTCCTGCCGAATTCAGAATTGCAGTTCGGTCCCAGAGCTGTAAACTGGGGAATGGACGCAAACACAACGTGTCCACTCCAATCTGGGCATGGCTGCCTGGCCTGCCTGCTACACTCTTAGAATTAGTGGTGACTCGAGGAACCCTGGAGATCTTCAAGGATTGCTAGTAGTCAATGGTTCATATTTGCACCTTCGGTTAGTTGAGGGGTTCTTGGAGGAACCTTTCATGTTTCAATGTAGCTAAGGGTTCCTGGAGGAACCCTGGACTGGAGGCGTGGCTTAGTAGGGGCATGGCTTTCACATTTACATTTTACATTTTAGTCATTTAGCAGACGCTCTTATCCAGAGCAGATAGATCTTTTTTGGCCACCTGTTATAGTAAATGTCATTCCTGTTAATCTGTTCTGTTGTATTGTCATCACATGTTAAGGTTGAAGACTGACAGTTTTGTAGCTTCAATGAGGCTTACAGAGGTGTAAGAGTTCCTCAAGAGCCTATGCAAATCCCAAAGTTGCCCTCTGCCAATGGCTCCTAGTACTGTTATTCTACTGAAGGCCTCTACTGGTGATCTTCTCCAACCCCTGTCTCCCACTGTTCCCATCTGTACTCTTTAGACTACACAGTGGTGTACCGTGGTCTACACTGTATCTCCCCTGGCCTGTGCTGTGAGGCATGTTATCCCTCTGTATGCCTCCTCAGTACGCTGTACACTGACACATCTGACAGTTCCTTCAAATACAAACGTTCCTAGGCTGAACGATTCTATTAATGTCTCAGCCTTTTCATATTGTGTAAGTGCATATACAGTGACCCCTTATACATTTGTAAAAGTAAGTGTGGCGACGGGTCTAGGAGACTAAGGTTATTGTGTGAACATACTGTATACAGTATCTATCTGTCCATAGTACATTAGGAGAGTGGATTCAGGTGAGAAACCCTGTCTATAGGGTTAGTGCTATCCGGGATCCCTTACCTTAACCCCTACCCTAACCTTAACCTTAACCATAACCCTTACCTAACCCTAACCTTAACCCTTACCTTAACCATTTTAAATATCAACTTAAATGGGGTAACGTCAGAGTTGGGACATCCCGAGGATCCCGGATAGCAAGGACTTTTAAAACAGGCTTTTTAAAATGACTGACTGTGGGGGGCTCCCTCCCTCTAGCAGGATTCCACAGGGAGTGGAGTTGAGCTAGGCTTGATCAATTACATTATTGACCACAGTCACACAGAGGACATACAGGTTCAGAATGTGAAGAGTGTTATCACTGGCTGTGTGTCTTTTAAGTCCTACCTGGATGCTGGCACGTTTTGGACTTCTAATCCCTTTAAAACAGTGTGTGTTTTCTTCTGCATCCATTGATACCAAGCATTAGTCTTTGTGACTAATGGGGGCTGAGCTAGAGCACGTGTTTGCTTTGGCTAACCTTTTTTATTTTTTATTGAATGCAACTGTTTATGTCAAATGGTTTTGTGTTCTACTTGTAGCCGTGGTTGTCCTGAAAATAAAATGGTAAAACACTTAATTGTGAGGCTAAATATAAGGGCTGGACATGCAGAATAATGAAAGTCAGATAAATGAAAAGCCGATTTTTGCTGGGGTCTCGGAACTGATAGGGTTAAATAAAACAAATAACTAAATTTTTACTCTCACTCCGTTCAAGCAAATACATCACCTGCCATTTTTAGTGGAAAACACTACCACAAATAGTTTCAATATTTGAATGTATATCCACTCCTGTCTTCTGTGAAATTGGACTGCAAACTCAAGGAAGAATGAAATAAAGTAGAACCTTGAAGTGTAGCTCATCTATTGAACCTCACCTCAGAGATAATGTGACTATGGAGTAATCGGAAAAGTGAATCATCTTCAGAATATTGTTTGGATTCAGCTTCAAAGGGTACTGAGTAAAGGTTAAGGATGGAGTATAAAATATGCCGGACATGATGGCTAGATAACATCCATCCTCATGTAATGAATACTTGTATCGCTTCAAAAATCCTATATATTGGTGCTTCAGCTTATGCCTTTGGCCCGATAAGGGTTCAATTGTAACTGTATTTTGATTTTCCTCTCTTCCTGTGCTTGTTGAACCTGGGGAGTGAGTGTGTTCTTGATAGGGGTACCGCTTTCGAAGGGAAGTGGTCTCAAATGGCTGGAGCCCTGAAGTGCTAAAGGTATCTACAGAGAATACGTAGACGAGGCCGACGGAGCGTAGCGCAGTGTTGCAATGTTGTTTTTCGTCACAAGAGAGGAGACAGTTTTCTTCTACCTGTAGATTGAGACCCGACGTATCATTCCTTCCGCTGCCATGGGGGCAGTGTTGTCACTTGGTTCCTTCATCTGATCTATAGGCTATATAGGCTATTTATCAAAGTAGGCTATTTTGCAGTGATAACCAAATATAATTCTCTGTGACCAGGGGCGGCCTGTTCAATAGGGCGATATGGGCGACGCACTGCCAAACGGGAAAAGGAAGGGATTTTTTTTCTAATCAATTATATCACAGCAACAGTAGTTATCAGTGTTGTAATCTATACGTCTGATCTGCCACAGTGCCACACTGCCACTAAATGTCGAATCAGGCTAAAGTCGTGCTTCAAATGGCTCCCCCCCCTTTTGGGGCGATTTCAGTCAGGTTGAAAATCGCCCAGAAATCTGTCATAGACTCCCATGTAAAATCTATTTTTTTCAAATTTCAGAGCCTTCAATACAATCTCAATGGGTGTCTGTGGGCTTGCACTTACGCGCTTTCGTCATACGTTACGTAACCATGAACGTAACTGAGAAAAGAGCGGATTGTTTGAAAGAAGTTCCTTTTTGTCGGCGAACAAATGAAGATAAATTGGCAACGAAACAATTAGGACCTCCCAGACCAAATTTAATAATTCAACAGGTTTCTACTAAAGGCGGAAAGTCCTACACCCGAGGATTTTCCAAAAATTGGTACGAACGAAAAAAGACATTGCCACTCACTCAACTGGATGAGGGATACAGGCTAGCTGTCCGCCGCCACAACGATGAGGTTAGTGTTGATAATCACAAGTTTACTGGAGAACTGAGACCAAGTAGAGACTTTGGACAGGGTGGATATGGTATAATAAAGGCAGTTTATTCAGAGGTAAAGATATCTGGAATCGCGTTCACGGACCCGTTCGTCAAACTCTTAGGGAGCTATAAATTAAGCCCCATTACTTACCATATCAGATAAGAGAAATTGCTGCAGCTACATATATTTTACATCCTGGCCCTACATAGTTCACTATTTGCATCACTTACCAAAATATTACATGTGGTCATATATGCTTGGAAAGTGGAGATGCCATAGAATGTCAAAAAAGTAAACATTGCTGGAGACACATTGCCGTTTTGGAGAAGACATCACGTTTGCTAGCGAAGAGATTTGTTGTGGCAAATGAACTTGGGCTGGGAATTGCCAGGAACCTCACGATAAGATATATGCATCAGCATTGCGAGTCTCATGATTCTATACGTATTGCGATTCGATACTGTGATTTTATTGCGCACCATATGTCTGTTGCAGAGGGATCAGAAAGCCATGAGAACGAGTTTTGATCAGTCATGGAAATAAAAGTGCTGAAAACAAATTGGCTCCCAATGTGAAAAGATTGAGAACAAGCTATGAAGGAACAATAATGGTGTTTTGGTGCAGGTACAGCCAACTAGTGCTAAAATATTGCGATATTGTCAATACAGTATATCGTAAAGTATCACTATGTAACTCGATTTCTTTCACCCCAATCCCTCAAATTAACGGTAAATAACTGAATTGTTTGCCCCACATTTAGCTAAGATGATTAGCTAGCCAGCTAAAATGTTTTATTTAGTTAGCAGTCGCATCTACAATAGTTTACTGTCAATAACATGTCTCCAAAAATGACGTGGTGTCTCCAATTGTGTTGACATTTTACAATTGCGATGCGCATCCATGAGTATCCACTTTCTGTAGCTCAGCTGGTAGAGCATGGTGCTTGTAACGCCAAGGTAGTGTGTTCGATCCCCGGGACCACCCATACACAAAAATGTATGCACGCATGACTGTAAGTCGCTTTGGATAAAAGCGTCTGCTAAATGGCATATTATTATTATTATTATCTGAAGAGAGCCCCGAAACATTGTGTGCAGACATTTTATGCAATAAATGAAGTAGGTTGAATCTAGTAGTTCTGATCTTCTGATTGGTCCTGATGAGTTGGGCGAGGTCCCCTCCAGGCTACTGTCACTGTTGCATTGGCTCTGAGTCGGGTTCTCTGTCTTCAAATGTTCAGCCTAAGAGAGGGGATTTTTGTGTGTGTGTGTGTGTGTGTGTGTGTGTTTAACAGTGATGATGTGTGTGTGTGTGTGTGTGTTTAACAGTGATGATGTGTGTGTTTGTGTGTGTGTGTGTCCTCAGAGCAAGAACTCGTGAGTTGGAAGAACTGAGAGGCCTATGGCGTGGGTGTTGTCCTTGGCCACCTGCTGACAAGGCTGACAAGATAGGACCCTTTTGTCCATTGTTATTGGATAGGAACAGAACTTATAACCAGCTCCTGACCTAAATAGATCTTAGCACAACATTTTACTCAACATATCATATTCCATATTCACTATAACAAATATATTTACTACGACATTAGCAAGAACCGCCACATCCTCAGCCGGCTAATCCAGTGTGTGAAGTTTTGCGGAGTGTTTGAGTTAGCTTTGCGAGGCAAAGATGAAACTGAGGGCTCCACCAACCCTGGTAAGCCAACACTTTTGAGATCAGTCAATAAATGCTTCTGGTATTGACTTATATGCTGCCCCTGTCTTCATGTTGTTGCTGGACATATCTTTTTTAAAATGTGTGTAGGTCACCTAAATCATCAGAAAAATTGCCCCTCCTGAGAATTTTTTCAGGAGCCGCCACTGTCTGTGACTAAAAATTATGACATTCTATTTTTAGCTGATATGAGAGCGAATACATTGAAGCAGCTTATCAAGTTAGGATCAAGTTTCAGGTTACACTGGCAAGTATAAGAATATTTGCCAGGGCATATTATTTAATTGTAAATCTGATAACTAAAAGGCTAGCTTGCAGTGTTTAGCCAACTTGCTACCAAGGGAAGACAAGACAAGAGACTCTTCTTTTGCTTTCACCACAAATGAGAAGATGACAAGAAAACCCAAGAATCCACCCAAAAAGGTATTTTGTTTAGAAGTAATAACTAGTGATTACAGGCTGTTGTGAAATGGTAGAACCTGTTGTAGCCAAATAGCTAGCCATGTGACTTTTTCTCCACGACCAAAACATGACATAATATTTTTTGCTGATATGGGAATGAATACACAAGCAGCATATCAAACTGGGATAATGTTTTAGGTTACACCTGCAAGTATAGGAATATTTGCCAGGGCATATTTCTTTAAATTATAAATCTGATTATTTCACATGGAGATGTGGAAAGGTAAAAAGGCCAGCTATGTTTTTAGCCAGGCTAAAGCCAGCTAACTAGGCTGCCATCTAGCTACTGGTTGGCTACTACTAGCAACGGAAGGCAACTTTTGCTTGTTGTTTACTAAATTAAAAGACAAAAATACAAAACCTTGTGCGTGTTTCATTAAATAGTACCCGCAAAACACCAGTCTCAACGTCAACAGTGAAGAGGCAACTCCGGGATGCTGACCTTCTAGGAAGAGTTGCAAAGAAAAAGCCATATCTCAGACTGGCCAATAAAAATAAAAGATTAAGATGGGCAGTCTGAGATATGGCTTTTTCTTTGCAACTCTGCCTAGAAGGTCAGCATCCCAGAGTAGCCTCTTCACTGTTGACGTTGAGACTGGTGTTTTGCGGGTACTATTTAATGAAGCTGCCAGGTGAGGACCTGTGAGGCGCCTGTTTCTCAAACTAGACACTCTAATGTATTTGTCCTCTTCCTCAGTTGTGCACCGGGGCCTCCCACTCCTCTTTCTATTCTGGTTAGAGCCTGTTTGCGCTGTTCTGTGAAGGGAGTAGTACACAGCGTTGTACGAGATCTTCAGTTTCTTGGCAATTTCTTGCATGGAATAGCCTTCATTTCTCAGAACAAGAATAGACTGACGAGTTTCAGAAGAAAGTTCTTTGTTTCTGGACATTTTGAGCCTGTAATCGAACCCACAATTGCTGATGCTCCAGATACTCAACTAGTCTCAAGAAGGCCAGTTTTATTGCTTCTTTAATCAGCACAACAGTTTTCAGCTGTGCTAACATAATTGCAAAAGGGTTTTCTAATGATCAATTAGCCTTTTAAAATGATCAACTTGGATTAGCAAACACAACGTGCCATTGGAACACAGGACTGATGGTTGCTGATAATGGGTCTCTGTACGCCTATGTAGATATTCCATAAAAAATCAGCCGTTTCCAGCTACAATAGCCATTTACAACATTAACATTGTCTACACTGTATTTCTGATCAACTTCATGTTATTTTAATGGACAAAAAAAATAGCTTTTCTTTCAAAAACAAGGACATTTCTAAGTGACCCCAAACTTTTGAACGGTACTGTACATGTAGGTAGAGTTACTAAAGTGACTATGCATTGATAATAAACAGAGAGTAGCAGCAGCGTAAAAGGGGGGGGGGGGGGGGGGGGTAGCCATATGATTAGATATTAGATGTTCAGGAGTCTTATGGCTTGGGGGTAGAAGCTGTTTAGAAGCCTCTTGGACCTAGACTTGGCGCTCCGGTACCGCTTGCCATGCGGTAGCAGAGAGAACAGTCTATGACTAGGGTGGCTGGAGTCTTTGACAATTTTTAGGGCCTTCCTCTGACACCGCCTGGTATAGAGGTCCTGGATGGCAGGAAGCTTGGCCCCAGTGATGTACTGGGCCGTACACATTACCCTCTGTAGTACCTTGCGGTCAGAGGCCGAGCAGTTGCCATACCAGACAGTGATGCAACCAGTCAGGATGCTCTCGATGGTGCAGTGGTAGAACCTTTTGAGGATCTGAGGACCCATGCCAAATCTTTTCAGTCTCCTTAGGGGGAATAGGTTTTGTCGTGCTCCCTTCACGACTGTCTTGGTGTGCTTGGACCATGTTAGTTTGTTGGTGATGTGGACACCAAGGAACTTGAAGCTCTCAACCTGCTCCACTACAGCCCCATTGATGAGAATGGGGTCGTGCTTGGTCCCCTTCTTTTTCCTGTAGTCCACAATCATCTCCTTTGTCTTGATCACGTTGAGGGAAAGGTTGTTGTCCTGGCACCACACGGCCAGGTCTCTGACCACCTCCCTATAGGCTGTCTCGTCGTTGTCGGTGATCAGGCCTACCACTGTTGTGTCATTGGCAAACTTAATGATGGTGTTGGAGTCGTGCCTGGCCATGCAGTCATGAGTGAACAGGGAGTACAGGAGGGGACTGAGCATGCACCCCTGAGGGGCCCCCGTGTTGAGGATCAGCGTGGCGGATGTGTTGTTACCTACCCTTACCACCTGGGGGCGGCCCGTCAGGAAGTCCAGGATCCAGTTGCAGAGGGAGGTGTTTAGTCCCAGGGTCCTTAGCTTAGTGATGAGCTTTGAGGGCACTAAGGTGTTGAACGCTGAGCCAATGAATAGCATTCTCACATAGGTGTTCCTTTTGTCCAGGTGTGAAAGGGCAGTGTCGAGATTGCGTCATCTGTGGATCTGTTGGGGCGATATGCAAATTGGAGTGGGTCTAGGGTTTCTGGGATAATGGTGTTGATGTGAGCCATGACCAGCCTTTCAAAGCACTTCATGGCTACAGACGTGAGTGCTACGGTTCTGTAGTCATTTAGGCAGGTTACCTTAGTGTTCTTGGGTGCAGGGACTATGGTGGTCTGCTTGAAACATGTTGGTATTGCAGACTCAGACAGGGAGAGGTTGAAAATGTCAGTGAAGACACTTGCCAGTTTGTCAACGCATGCTCGGAGTACACGTCCTGGTAATCCGTCTGGCCCTGCGGCCTTGTGAATGTTGACCTGTTTAAAGGTCTTACTCACATCGGCTACGGAGAGCGTGATCACAGTCATCCGGAACAGCTGATGCTCTCATGCATGTTTCAGTGTTACTTGCCTCGAAGCGAGCATAGAAGTAATTTAGCTCGTCTGGTAGTACGATTCGATCTTAGTCCTGTATTGACGATTTGCCTGTTTGATAGTTCGTCGGAGGGCATCACAGGATTTCTTATAAGCTTCCGGGTTAGAGTCCCGCTCCTTGAAAGCGGCAGCTCTACCGTTTAGCTCAGTGCGGATGTTGCCTGTAATCCATGGCTTCTGGTTGGGGTATATACGTACAGTCACTGTGGGGACGACGTCATCGACGCATTTATTGATGAAGCCAGTGAATGATGTGGTGTACTCCTCAATGCCATTGGAAGAATCCATATTCCAGTCTGTACTATCAAAACAGTCCTGTAGCTTAGCATCTGCTTCATCTGACCACTTTTTTTATTGACCGAGTCACTGGTGCTTCCTGCTTTAGTTTTTGCTTGTAAGCAGGAATCAGGAGGATAGAATTATGTTCAGATTTTCCAAATGGAGGGCGAGGGAGAGCTTTGTACGCATCTCTGTATGTGGAGTAAAGGTGGTCTAGAGTTTTTTCCCCTCTGATTGCACATTTAACATGCTGGTAGAAATGAGGTAAAATGGATTTAAGTTTCCCTGCATTAAAGTCCCCGGCCACTAGGAGCGCCGCCTCTGGATGAGCGTTTTCCTGTTTGCTTATGGCCGTATACAGTTCATTGAGTGTGGTCTTAATGCCAGCATCGGTTTGTGGTGGTAAATAGACAACTACGAAGAATAGATGAAAACTCTCTTGGTAGATAGTGTGGTCTACAGCTTATCATGAGATACTCTACCTCAGGTGAGCAAAACCTTGAGACTTCCTTAGATATCATGCACCAGCTGTTGTTTACAAATATACATAGACCGCCACCCCTTGTCTTACCAGAGGCTGCTGTTCTATCCTGCCGATACAGTGTATAACCCGCCAGCTGTATGTTATTCATGTCATCGTTCAGCCACGACTCGGTGAAACATAAGATATGACAGTTTTTAATGTCCCGTTGGTAGGATATTCGTGCCGGTAGTTCGTCCACTTTATTATCAAGTGATTGTAAGTTGGCCAATAGTATAGATGGCAAAGATTAGCCACTCGTCGCCGGCTCCTTACCAAGCACCCCGATCTCCTTTTCTTTCTACTGCGAATGACGGGGATGAGGGCCCTGTCGGTTGTCTGGAGCAAATCCCTCTCGTCCGACTCATAATATACAAATTATTTGTCCTGTTCAAGGTGAGTAATCGCTGTTCTGATGTCCAGAAGCTATTTTCGTTCATAAGTGATGGTAGCAGCAACATTATGTACAAAATAAGTTACAATCAATGCAAAAAAAACACACAAAATAGCACGGTTGGTTAAGAGTCCATAAAACGGCAGCCATCCCCTCCGGCGTCATCATTCTAAAGAACACAGGTATAAATACACAGGGGATAATTGGGAAGATGGGCGACACCTGGAGGGGGGTGGAGACCAGCACAAAGACAGGTGAAACAGATCAGGGTGTGACATATTCTGTATATTTTGCAGTGACATCCATCAGCACATGTACATGATTGACTGCTCTTTCATTGATGGCTGTGGTTGCTGGAATTATCTCAGGTGCAATATTATGAACACAGGTAGGCTACGAAGATTATGGAAAAAAGACTTGAGAGCCAGATATTATGAGATACATTTCTCTTGACCTTAGTTGATTCATCACTGAGTACCACTCTTCATATTTTCAAGCATGGTGGTGGCTGCATCATGTTATGGATATGCTTGTCATCGGCAAGAACTAGAGTGTTTTTTAGGATAAAAACAAACTGAATAGAGTTAATCACAGGCAAAATCCTAGGGGAAAACCTGGTTCAATCTGCTTTCCAACAGACACTGGGAGACAAATTCACCTTTCAGCAGGACAATAACCTAAAACCCACAGCCAAATATACTGTACACTGGAGTTGCTTACCAAGACGACATTGAATGTTCCTGAGTGGCCTAGTTACAGTTTTGACTGAAATCTTCTTGACAATCTATGGCAAAACTTGAAAATGGCTGTCTAGCAATGATCAACAGCCAACTTGACAGAGCTTGAAGAATTTTAAACGCATACGATCGATGCCGTGCACCGCCGAAATCTAATTAGCATAATACAAAAATCCCCATTAAAATCTTTCAGTTTAAACTAGAGATTTCTGGGGGTTTTTGCATCTCAAACCACCACATCCGCCTATGTTGCACTTCCGCATCTGCGGTAAGTTAGAATGGTGTTTGTCAGACCATGAGACATCCCGAAAATCGGTAGTCTCACAAAATCGTCTGTCAAACTATTATAACCCCTCTATGGAAAGATGAGACTCTCATGAACACGATTGTGCTCTCCGTTTTGCTCTACGACAAGTGTCAGGAGACTCGCCTGAAGTCGGTACAGCCGATCTGCCAACCTCTGTCTGTAGCGTCCAAACCATTTGTGCTACACACTAACATGACCCCTCTGTGCAAAGAAGAGACTCTCACGGAACATGTACATGTCGGTTATTTTGCTCTAGGACGCCCACAGGCCTCACAAGACTCGTCTTAAGGTCCCGTTACCAGTTGAAAAATTAATGGAAGTATATATGTGACCGACCGGCTCGATTCGGTCTTATGATGCAACATTTGAAATTGTGTTTTTTACATTGGATAAAAGTAGAGACTCAGAGCTAGAAAATTGAATATCATACAATACAGTTGAGGAACAATGGGAAAGTAATTCTGCTTTGAAAGTTGATAAACTTGAGAAAATGGTCCTTGAATGTTTTGGTACCTACTGGAGAGCTCTTCTTTGTCTACACCCATTCAGCATCGTTCACACCATCTTAAGCTTTAGCCCCACCCATCTCTTTAAGGATTCACATGTGAGGCTATGTACTAATCAACCAAAGATTTCAAGACTAAAGGCTGGTTCATATTACGTGTTTGTTTGTAAATTTAAACTGGAGTGCCAGAGTGTGCACTGGGTGTTTGTAAACTCAGAGCGTTGTCAGATTGTCCGTTCGTAAATTCAGAGTGTTTCGGTCTCGGAGTGTTCAGAGCGCACACTGGACGCTCTGGCCGAGGAGTAGTGTTGATCCGAGCGTTCTGACCTAACAACAGCAGTCAAGCACCCAAGCTAACTGGCTAACGTTGGCTAGCTTGCTAGCTACTTCCAGACACAAATGAGAGAACAGCTCACGGTGATAATTTTACTCGCCCTAGCATAGCTGGTTAGGCTGTTTTTATGTTATCCAGAGCGTTGGTGACTGCAACTGTGCTGCTGGCAACAATTTAATTACGTTTTTTTGCCGTTTACTGACACCGGCCATATTCATCGGGTGTTGAGCGTTCGTAAATTCATCAGTTATTCTGCGCTCTGGCACACTCAGACGAGAGTGCTCTGAAATTGGAGCAGATAGCCAGAGCGAATTTACTAGCTACGTCTATCGACAGTTGTCGCAGTGACATCATAAACATTCTCTTGAAATAGTTACTTGCATAGTAGAGTCTTTTGTTTAGACATGTAGCTAGCTAGCTAAACAATTAACCATAATCCCAACTCATAACGTTACTACCCTGCATGAATCTGCAGGTAGCTAACCAACCAGATTTAATGTTAGCTAGCTAACATTAGGCTATAACTAGCAATGCAAAAGGCTCTGAGATACGAATAATATTACTGCACAGATCATAGCTAGCTAACAGTACACTTTGACTTGAAATGAAAACAACTTTCTGACAAAATTAGAAATGTGTAATACCTCAAAATGTAGCTAACTAGCATATTATGGAAAATTGTTTACTGCAAAAAATATGTGGTTAAATACATAGATTGTAACACAACAAAGAGTGGAATAATTCAAGGGGTTTGAATACTCTCTGACGGCACTGTATATCACCCTAACCTAAACCCTGTACTGATGTGCTACTGATGGAGGCTTGCCTGGTGTTATATGTCCTTCCTTAATCTTTAGCCATGTGCTCTTTATATATATGGATGGGGCTATCCGTGGCAGCTCCCCTCTAAGGTAGTGAATGAACCAGCTGCTCCTAAAGGAAAGTAAAGGCTTCTGTTGTCTGCTCCCCTTGGCGAGCTAAAGCTCTGCTCATTTTCCTCCTCCATCTTGATTCAGCTCCCTACACTGCACGCTGTCTTTAAGAGATTTAAAATGGGGTCCAGACAGGTGTTGAGTAGCACGCCAAGGCCTCAACAAAGCACTGGCAGTTGTTATACTGTACACAAGAGAGAGGCAGTTGGCAGTGACAGGACCAGAACGTATCTTTCTTAATGATTCCTCCTCGACCTCAGTGATGGCTTTGGACAATGCTTATCAGACACTCGTCACCTTTGTTTTCCTCTTTAACTCTTCTCCCTAACTGTTCAATGTCAGCACCAACATCTGTCTCTCTAGCTGCTTAGCTGGATTCTGCTGGTGATTTGGAGTGACACAGTCAGCTGGTGCTTGTCACAGCAGCTAAAAGACATACTCACACAGGAGCATCAACAGTCCATCCCCCTTCCTCCTCCACATACCCACCTCAGTTCCCAGAAAGACTTACTGTACCAGAACCACCTTTCCTGTGTCCCTAACATGCCATCTGCCTCCTAGCCAACAGAGGAGGGCTAGGAAAGCTGCATAGGGAGAGGGGCGGTTGGCTTTCACCTGTCACGTCACCTCAGTGACAGCTCCCATAATCCACTGCCAGGAGGTGAGGCTGTACAGTTCCTAGAGCTGACTTGCTATGGGAGTAGTGCGAGGAGAGGAGATGCCACAGAGAGAAAGAGCCAGATGTCTCACTGGATGTATAAATCTGAAGCATCCGTTTAGAATTTATTCTCCCCACCAAATATGGCGATGAGAGTAAGTCATGTAGCAGGAAGTTGGAGAAGATGGAGCGAGATAAAACTTGTCTGGCATTCTGCTAATTTTCTCATCGATGAAACTCGCTAGCTCGTGCTTGGCTCTGCCCACCTCCTTGCTTATTCTGCCCACTATGCTTAATTTGCTCCCATTGGAAACAACACCGGTGGTGTATCTTGGGTTACTTGTAAAAATCTTTTGGAGACGCTATAAATAAAAATAATTCCAAGCGCAGTGCGATTCTGTTCAGACCTCGGTAAAGAAGACTGGAGAAATTGTTCTAATCTGAGTTAGTCATCATCTCTCTGCCCCTCAGCACTTCTGGTGTTGGTCTCTGAACAATTATATAAAGATGAACAAAGAGGGTTCACAGGGGGGATGGAGGATGGGGGGCCCATTTCAAACTCATCTATTCTGAGGCGCGCCCAAGGTCAAATTCTGAGTTGACTCTGTTTTCCATAAAAAATGATTAATTCAACAGAATTTATGTTGTAATCGATAAAAGTAATGTATAATAATATGCCATTTAGCAGACGCTTTTATCCAAAGCGACTTACAGTCATGCGTGCATACATTATTTTGTGCATGGGTGGTCCCGGGGATCGAACCCACTACCCTGTCGTTACAAGCGCCGTGCTCTACCAGCTGAGCTACAGAGGACCACGTATGCCTTTGTTGTTATGTTCAGTTATTTTTGTACCCAATTCAGAATCTTCAATTGTGTATGTATTAGACTGTAACAATCTAATATTGTAATATCTAATAAAGGCATTTCACTGACATTAAAACATAAAACTTGAAACTTTTGACAGCATCAAATTCAAGGTTAGGGCTTCACTGACAAGGTGCATGTTTTAATATCTCTTTATTTTGAAAAGTGTGCTGAGCTTATACCTGGTTTCCATATTTAGCTGATACAATGATTACACTGTTAAAATTAATTAATTAATTGTAACACTAAAAACAATGGCAACTGAGCTGTCACCAACAATGATTAGGAGCTAAAACATATCGTCATTGGCATTTACAGTGTCATGCTCATTATGTAAAGTTCAGATATACTGTAACCTATTACATAAAAAACTCAACAACACTCTCGGTAACCATTCAATTCAGAGTGAGACTTCTTTGAAGAAAATAATGAAGTTATATCTCTGTAGCAATTCACACAGTTGCTTCTCTTTGGACGTTTTCTTCCCAAATGAGTTTGCCATTTTGCCTTGCTATCCATTGCCTGGGTTTTTGTTTAATTGTGACCTCTGGCTGAAGGATTGAATGGTTGGAGAGGCCCCAGTCAAATGGATTTATGTTTTTGACTGAAATGTTTTATTGAGTGGTGTTTCCTACCTGCTGTGCTGTCAATACTCTTGAACTTTTGAAGACTGGCCTTGATTTCCTCACTCCAGCGCATTCGACCTATGAGTAAAAGGAGGAGTGTGCAAGAGTGTGTGTGTGTGTGTACGAGTGTTCACTCTCCAACTCTCTTTGTGACATGTACATTGTTGCTTTTATCCCATAAAAGTAGAGTGCAGATTGAAATACTGTAATGACCATTTTGCTATTGCAGTTCATTAATTATTGTACGTGGAATTGTAATAGCAGCACTTACTTATGAATCAGCATTGGTAATTGCAGAGTTGAAAACACATTGATGACATTAATAAAAACCAAAGTTATTCCACTAGACACGTTTATGCAACATGTTTCATTTCTTTAATCAACTATACAGATGTATGGTCTTAATTTGACCAGTTTCGTCACAGGAGTAAAATAATCCTGCAGCATGTGTATTTTATTATAGGAAAAAAAAGTAATAATTTCTAACGGCAATGAGTTTTGATAGGACCTACAGTAGTAGGACATTTATTCTGTCCGGTGCTTTGGCATTTGAGCGAGCAAGAGAGAAAGAGAACTACGGGTTTTCAGTGAATTTATGTGACTCCTGCAGTGCAGGAAAATTCTCTGCGTCATCAGAGTAATCAAATTAAGATACAACATCTGTATGCACACTTCCTTCAACACCCTATGTCCTATAATAGGTCTCTCTTAATATTTGTATTCCCTAGACCCATAGATCCACTTACTTTCAAACAGCACCCCATTTAAACAGTCGGATACTGAATATTTCAACATTTGAGTGCAGCTACAGTTTAATATGTAGTGTTAATGAAAGGCACATTCATGTTGTCGGTACATACTATGTCTCAGAACCCATTTCATATTCTTGGAGGCTTGCCTTGATGCATTTTCCTCCTTCTGTCACGCTCCCTAAGTGTGTCCATAAGTACTCACCCATCAGCATGCACACCATATCCTGGTAAGTGCCTCTTAATTCCAGCCAACATGGTGTCGAAAATGTAGCGGTTTGGCTAACACATGTTTCACTACATGTAACCGTTCATGCTTGAAACTGATGTTGAGAATAAGAAGTAACACAACTGCATGTCTTTCATATTGTGGCAGGTTGTATGTAATTTAATGAGAATAAAACTTCACATTTCCACTGACCTTGTAAACAAAATAAAGACTTTTGTTTGCTTCCATTCTGTAGCTGCAGCTTGCCTTCCCCCTCATTAGCCCTTTTTATACCTGGTGCTAACATGTGTCCTTTGTCCTGATCTTGTCCACATTCTGATTGTGCCCACAGGACAAAGAACGCATGTTAGCACAAGGTATAAACAGGGTGTTTGTCTCCTCTCTGTACAGATCATGCCTTTGCCAGCCACCCAGATCTGGGTTGTGTATATAACCTGCAGTCTTACAACACAGAGCCCCAAGAAGGAAGTCATAACCCCCATCAGACTTAGCCTTCAGCTTTAACTACAGGGGCTGGAAGATTCAGCATTGCTTACAGCCTCAAGGGTTTAGAGGGACCACATTCTATTCTATCCTCAACACTTCTCAACGCTCTGATATAAGCTGTACTGAAGATGAATTTCACGCACCTACAGCCATTTAGTTCATGGGTTTTGTATAGGAGAGCTGTACTGGCACATGGTGGCAGTGAATCTTCACACACCAGACTATATCTACAGTAAACATGTCCTCCACAGCACTGGGTGGTAAAAGAAAGAACAGGAGCATCAGTGACAAAGTGACAACATGCCAATAGATCACCTGTAGGATGTTCAGGTGCTTTGTTAACAACCTGTCAATACTGAAACATCTGGGTCGACAGTGTCAGGTCAATATTGAAATACCTGGGTCCACAGCGTCAGGTCAATATTGAAACACCTGGGTCCACAGCGTCAGGTCAATATTGAAACACCTGGGTCCACAGCGTCAGGTCAATATTGAAACACCTGGGTTCACAGTGTCAGCAACAGAAAGAAAGACAAAGGTGGAAGACAAGTATTGTATGTCTCACTGTAGTTACTCTAATTATGTGCTAAAGGACATCAATGTGTATTAGGTCTGTGTTTTGTGAATACTGAGGTGGACATGACATGAAACTGCACGTTGTCTTTCCATTTGGCTGTCTGGCAAATCAATAAACAGATTATGATTGAAAAACACTTCAGTAGAGCTTCACCACTACAAGGGAGGAAACAAATCTGAAGTGGTATCAAAGAAAACTAAGGTGACATCTGAGGAAATGGCAAAAGTACCAACCGGTATTGGAGGAGCAGAGGCTTTGAGTTCACCTAACACAGCCAGTGCCTGAAACAAAAACAAATCAGCCTGAAACAGAGCTTTTCTATTGAGCCAGATGGGCAATTCACTCTGAAATAGTTACAACTATCCCCCTGAAGTTAGAGGAAACAACCAAGGTGACTTTGGACAGACTGAGGCAAAGCTTGGCTCTGGGTAATAGATTTTAGATGGTAAGAAATCAAAAGCATTTGTCAACATCAACAGCTGTGATGGTAGCAAAACTAGGGTACCCTCGACTTGCAGTGTTGACTTATGAGGAGCTCTGCAACACACAGGCCTCTTGTAAATGTTGAGGCAGATTTTCCAATTCTTCTTTGAATGCAGAACAAATTAAGAGTCTAATTATACCTTACAAAAGAGAAATCATGTTACATTGCTGAAGTCGGGCAGCAGATGGTGCTGTCCATGGCGCTGGAAGGGTACTCTTGCTCTTGAGTGTTTGGAAACTGTGCCTTGTCGTGAATATTTTCATGTCTGTGCAAATTATATATATTTTATTGACAGTTGATATACCACAATTATCACAATTCAAAAAATACATCAAGAAAACGATAAACTGTGAAATGTTTGGTAAAGAGTAATTGTTTTATTGAAACACTAGAAATGATAGTATATAGCACTAATTGTACTATTTCCTAACAAAAGTTTAACTTAGATGTTATTGTATGTTAAGATTACCTTACTGAACGCTACAACTTAATAAACCCTCAACAATATATGTCCACTGCATTGTTGAGTGTTTATTAAGTTTGCAGAAACCCTAAGAATAGACCATTTCCCACAGCTTTATCCCACCCCAATTACCCACCAGCATGTCAGACAGGTCTAGCATGGAACACAAGAAAACATCAATGTGATCCTATAAACAAGGGTCTGCTCAAACGATCTGAATCCTAATTAGGTTTTGTTGAACAAGGCAAAGCTTGCATGAAGCCGAAGAGATCACCATTAATCAAAGACTGATGCTGCAAAAGCTGCTTGTGTTTTGTGCCTTCTTCATCTATTCTTAATCCTTGGTATTTTTAACTCAAGCATGTGGAAAAGCTAATAAGCTAGTGCGCTCAATGTGCTAGCTTTCTAATGTGTGAGATGCTCTAGAGAGCGGTGCAGGCTTTTACCTCTATTTATTTCACAGATCGACTAATATTTGTTATATCTGAAAGACAGGGTTTGGGGGTAGCTTTTTAGGTTTTCTCTCTCTCTCTCTCTCTCTCTCTCTCTCTCTCTCTCTCTCTCTCTCTCTCTCTCTCTCTCTCTCTCTCTCTCTCTCTCTCTCTCTCTCTCTCTCTCTCCATACAAACAGTCAGATTAAGATAAAAATATTGCTGAGGGACAGATCACCAGCCACAAATTGCAGAAACGCACTCCTCTCTCTCTCTCTCTCTCTCTCTCTCTCTCTCTCTCTCTCTCTCTCTCTCTCTCTCTCTCTCTCTCTCTCTCTCTCTCTCGCTCTCTCTCACTCTCTCTCTCACACACACACACACACACGTACACAGAGACACACATGCACATACCCCACACAGCATGCTTGTAAATTTCCACCTTCGCGGTAAATAAATCATTTTTGAATTATGGATGTTCTGCTTAGGCAATCATCCATTATTCTCAGAGTTGTACTGGAATTTGGGTGGAATATATATCGCAGCCAGGAGAGCTCTTTATTTTGTGATAAAGTATGCTTTGCAGATTTATTTCGGAAGCAATCCAATTTGCTCAGGTATCTATCTGTAAGAAGTAAAAACCTCTATCACCTTACTTTAAGACAACATACTCGTTCTGTGTGCAAATAGAGTACTGCTATTCACATTGCACAATTAATATATACATTTACGAATGCGTACAACATACATATGCATACAAACAAACATTTATGAAGATGCAAAGCATAATACACAGTGCTCTGGTGCTGCAGCACATTTTGGGAGCTTCAAAATAGAGATGTACTGTATATCTCCATGCACAACTCAGATCTGTGACACTTTCCATTTGTCTCTATTGTCCTGTGAAGGGCTGAAATATTACTGGTAGGTGTCTCCGGAAAGGATTATGTGTAATGTGCAGCTCATTCCAAGCTCCTTGAAGTTATTGAGCTCTGTATTGAATAGGAACATCCAGATGCACTTTTCTCAAAGTAAATAATATATGGTTAGCAGCATGCATACATTCAGTCATTACCTGATTTGAATATCAATATGCCGTACAAATCCCATTCAAGTCATGGGACCGATATTAGCATTTTTCGCACATCATGTCCAAATCATCCAAAGGTATCTAAAATTGATTGTGAAGCTCAACAAGTCACTTATAGATGATTAGAACATGATGCACGAAAAAATTATAATATCGGTCCCATGGCTAAAACATTAGCTTGTGAAAACAGTGCCCGGGACCAAAGCATGGATTGCTGTCATACATTTTCCATAGACTGCTTACAGGGTAAGGAAGCCAACATGTCAATTTGTATTTTGTGTGAATAATCCCTTTAATAAGTGATGTAGAGTACTTAATGTAGGGGAGTTCATGTAAAAGATTCCCACAGGACAATTGTTTGGATGTGTGAGTGGTGTGTGTGTTTTCTAGGCAGGAGAGATGGATGTCGTGTTCCATGAACATCCTTTGTACTGTACTGTATCTGTAGAAACAGGACAGTAAACAGCTGGGCTCATCACTCTACGGACACAAAATGTCGTATGAAACAGAGACGGGGGAACGCAATGTCTCTGCAATGTTACCTCCTATATATCGAACACCAACATAAAGCATTTACTCAAGTGTTTCCTTTATTTTGGCAGTTACCTGTACCTTGCCGTTAGTGAAACGAGGCAGTTAAAGCCACTGGAGTCAGGACTGGGGCACAAGGGAATGGGTTGAACAATTCCTCTGAGGGGTTAGGGGAAGAGAGGGACACAATGTGACTGATTACAATTCCCAAGAGAGGGTGCTGCGTCAATACCAGGGCCATTAGCATAGCTCTTTTCATCATGGCTAGCAGCATTTTAGAACATATACACCAATGGCTATATTACTCACCTTGGGTGACATAAACTTAACGCTTCCACGTTCAAATCATAAGAGTTACAGTGAGGGAAAAAAGTATTTGATCCCCTGCTGATTTTGTACGTTTGCCCACTGACAAAGACATGATCAGTCTATAATTTTAATGGTAGGTTTATTTGAACAGTGAGAGACAGAATAACAACAGAAAAATCCAGAAATACGCATGTAAAAAATGTAATATATTGATTTGCATTTTAATGAGGGAAATAAGTATTTGACCCCTCTGCAAAACATGACTTAGTACTTGGTGGCAAAACCCTTGTTGGCAATCACAGAGGTCAGACGTTTCTTGTAGTTGGCCACCAGGTTTGCACACATCTCAGGAGGGATTTTGTCCCACTCCTCTTTGCAGATCTTCTCCACGTCATTAAGGTTTCGAGGCTGACGTTTGGCAACTCAAACCTTCAGCTCCCTCCACATATTTTCTATGGGATTAAGGTCTGGAGACTGGCTAGGCCACTCCAGGACCTTAATGTGCTTCTTCTTAAGCCACTCCTTTGTTGCCTTGGCTGTGTGTTTTGGGTCATTGTCATGCTGGAATACCCATCCACGACCCATTTTCAATGCCCTGGCTGAGGGAAGGAGGTTCTCACCCAAGATTTGATGGTATATGGCCCCGTCCATCGTCCCTTTGATGCGGTGAAGTTGTCCTGTCCCCTTAGCAGAAAAACACACCCAAAGCATAATGTTTCCACCTCCATGTTTGACGGTGGGGATGGTGTTCTTGGGGTCATAGGCAGCATTCCTCCTCCTCCAAACACGGCGAGTTGAGTTGATGCCAAAGAGCTCGATTCTGGTCTCATCTGACCACAACACTTTCACCCAGTTCTCCTCTGAATCATTCAGATGTTCATTGGCAAACTTCAGACGGGCCTGTATATGTGCTTTCTTGAGCAGGGGGACCTTGCGAGCGCTGCAGGATTTCAGTCCTTCACGGCATAGTGTGTTACCAATTGTTTTCTTGGTAACTATGGTCCCAGCTGCCTTGAGATCATTGACAAGATCCTCCCGTGTAGTTCTGTGCTGATTCCTCACCGTTCTCATGATCATTGCAACTCCACGAGGTGAGATCTTGCATGGAGCCCCAGGCCGAGGGAGATTGACAGTTCTTTTGTGTTTCTTTCGTTTGCTAATAATCGCACCAACTGTTGTCACCTTCTCACCAAGCTGCTTGCCGATGGTCTTGTAGCCCATTCCAGCCTTGTGTAGGTCTACAATCTTGTCCCTGACATCCTTGGAGAGCTCTTTGGTCTTGGCCATGGTGGAGAGTTTGGAATCTGATTGATTGATTGCTTCTGTGGACAGGTGTCTTTTATACAGGTAACAAGCTGAGATTAGGAGCACTCCCTTTAAGAATGTGCTCCTAATCTCAGCTCGTTACCTGTATAATAAACACATGGGAGCCAGAAATCTTTCTGATTGAGAGGGGGTCAAATACTTATTTCCCTCATTAAAATGCAAATCAATTTATAAAATTTTTGACATGTGTTTTTCTGGATTATTTTATTGTTATTCTGTCTCTCACTGTTCAAATAAACCTACCATTAAAATTATAGACTGATCATTTCTTTGTCAGTGGGCAAACGTACAAAATCAGCAGGGGATCAAATACTTTTTTCCCTCACTGTATTCTACATTATTAAGTAAGTAGCCTTGCATGGGTCTTGGCTTGTGCGAGCCAGAACGGTTCAATGTAGCTATTCTACATTACCTTTGGTTTTTCCCAACTCAACCAGGCCGAGAGTGGATAAATGAGAGCTGATTGTGTAAAATAAGGATCTGTAGAGAGTGATCAGTGTGCATCCTGCAGCTGGCTGGGCCAGGTCCATTATTATCTGCTTCCTCAATTCCCTGCATGTCATTGTTTTTCTGGTCCCCCTTCGAAGGATGCATCCATGTCTTCAGTCCCGCAACTTGTTCTTTGTTAACATTATTCACTGTTGCTGCAGCGGGGTTACCTAAGAGATGACTATCCTTTTATTACTGCATGGATCTGCCAAACTGCTCTCCTTAGAGAACCCACCATATTTCCAGTGGGTGATGCAGATTGTTGCAGACGTTCAAAATCACAGACTGCTTTTTAAAAGGAAGTGTTGCCTTGTGAGACAAAGTTTGGAGGATGATTTTAATTGCATCTGAGTGTGCTGTCAGCACTGTGTCTTGCATGAGTGTGGGTCCTTAACACCTGGTGTCTTTAATGTGCCAGATCATTCAAGGGCTCATCTTTCTTTAATTAATTCAAAAACTGTTCTGTGTATAACTCATAAACTGTTGTACACTACTACTTAGTGATATATAGCCAGATCTACTAAGAATTATAATCGTTTTCTTGAAAAACATATGTTTTTTACATTTTGTTCTACAATTTATTCCTCCTTGGAAATAACAGATTTGAAAAACATTTGTAAACACCAAACACTATCTGTCCCCAAGTTTATTAAATAATGTGTGTGAGTGAGAGCATATGTAGGATAACTTTTCTGTAGTGCTGATTTGGACTGTGGCGGTCATGACATTTTGTCCACACATACAAGCCGCTGATGTGTGCCTTTGGAACATCTACATTTTAAAAAGTCTAATAAATCAATTTAATATACACCATCACAATAAATACATTATTTATTTTAGGCAGGTCTAAAGAAACAAGATATGAAAAAAATGTATGTCAGAAGAACAGAATATGAGTTGGCCTACTGTATGTTATCTTGCTATGCGCCATGCCATAGGCTGTAGGCTTGTTCATTTAGCAGACAAGATATGCTTCTAAGTCCCATGCCATTATTTTATATTACATGATTTTATAGTAAGAAGAATATAATTGAACTTAGCTGAATAAAATAGAAAGGATATTTTTCCCATTCCGAAGTGAGTGCGCATATGAATTAGCTATGATGAGCATAAAAGTGATAATTTGAAACAGGTCTAGAGTTATTTGGCAACTTTCGTGTGAATGATACAAACCTTAGAATGTCTTAGAAATCAAAAACATATATGGGCTGCATGATGCGACTATAGGCTATTGATGATTTGAGAAAGTCGCAAAACATTTACCAAGAAGGAGAGTGATGGAGTGCTGCATCAGATGACCTGGCCTCCACAATCCCCCGACCTCAACCCAATTGATGTGGTTTGGGATGAGTCGGACCACTGAGTGAAGGAAAAGCAGCCAACAAGTGCACAGTATATGTGGGAACTCCTTCAAGACTGTTGGAAAAGCATTCCAGGTGAAGCTGGTTGAGAGAATGCCAAGAGTGTGCAAAGCTGTCATCAAGGCAAAGGGTGGCTGTTTGAAGATTCTCAAATATAAAATATACTTTGATATGTTTAACACTTTTTTGTTTACTACATGATTCCATATGTGTTATTTTATAGTTTTGATGTCTTCACTATTATTCTACAATGTAAAAAATAGTAAAAATAAAGGAAAACCCTTGAATGAGAAGGTGTGTCCAAACTTTTGACTGGTAGTGTATATAAAAAAATCCCTATTACTAGGCCATTCAAAATCAAATACAAATTCACCATAATTGTAAGCTAAGCCGCCCTGCACAATCAATGAACCAACAGCATCGGCTAGGCCTATACATTCTCTCCCAGACTCATGGATAGAAAGTTTGGAGCATATAATAAGGTAACCAGTCCAACCAGTATGCATAATAATGCAGTCCACACTTAAAGGCGATTACTAGAATTTGTTTAATTTTGGAGTGTAGGCTAGACCAATTATTTACCAAAGACATCTTAAATCAGTTTTTTAAAATGTTTTTCTGCCATGCCTAATATGTGGTAGGCAATGTATTGTATAACAGCACAGTCATTAATTTAATTCAGGGGGTTTTGGGGCTTGGGCTCATACAGTGCCTACAGTGCCTTGCAAAAGGATTCATCCCCCTTGGCGTATTTCCTATTTTGTTGCATTACAACCTGTAATTTAAATATATTTTTATTTGGAGTTCATGTAAACAGTCAAAATTGGTGAAGTGAAATGAAAAAAATAACTTGTTTCAAAAAATTCTAAAAAATAAATAACGGAAAAGTGGTGCGTGCATATGTATTCACCCCCTTTGCTATGAAGCCCCTAAATAAGATCTGGAGCAACCAATTACCTTCAGAAGTCACATAATTAGTTAAATAAAGTCCACCTGTGCGCAATCTCAGTGTCACATGATCTCAGTATATATACACCTGTTCTGAAAGGACCCAGAGTTTACAACACCACTAAACAAGGGGCACCACCAAGCAAGCAGCACCATGAAGACCAAGGAGCTCTCCAAACAGGTCAGGGACAAAGTTGTGGAGAAGTACAGATCAGGGTTGGGTTATAAAAAAATATCCGAAACTTTGAACATCCCACTGAGTACCATTAAATCCATTATAAAAAAATTGAAAGAATATGGCACCACAAAAAACCTGCCAAGAGAGGGCCGCCCACCGTAATTCACGGACCAGGCAAGGAGCGCATTAATCAGAGAGGCAACAAAGACACCAAAGATAACCCTGAAGGAGCTGCAAAGCTCCACAGCGGAGATTGGAGTATCTGTCCATAGGACCACTTTAAGCCGTACACTCCACAGAGCTGGGCTTTACAGAAGAGTGGCCAGAAAAAAGCCATTGCTTAAAGAAAAAAATAAGCAAACACGTTTGGTGTTCGCCAAAAGGCATGTGGGAGACTCCCCAAACATATGGAAGAAGGTACTCTGGTCAGATGAGACTAAAATGTAGCTTTTTGGACATCAAGGAAACGCTATGTCTGGCGCAAACCCAACACCTCTCATCACCCTGAGAAAACCATCCCCACAGTGACGCATGGTGGTGGCAGCATCATGCTGTGGGGATGTTTTTCATCAGCAGGGACTGGGAAACTGGTCAGAATTGAAGGAATGATAGATGGCGCTAAATACAGGGAAATCCTTGAGGGAAACCTGTTTCAGTCTTCCAGAGATTTGAGACTGGGACGGAGGCTCACCTTCCAGCAGGACAATGACCCTAAGCATACTGTTAAAGCAACACTCGAGTGGTTTAAGGGGACCTCCACATACAGTACTTGCTCAGTAAGGCCACAATCTTCAATCACATTTTCCCCAAGCATTATTCCTGTGTCTGAGTGTTCCTCAGTCATTGTGTCCTTCTGTTTCTCTCGTTCTTATCACTCCTGTGAGCAGCAAGGCGAGCCGCTGGGCGAGTCGTTTAACACCACTACTTACTCATCTCCTAGTTTACTGTGTCTCATTAGCCCTATCGTATCTGTGCTTTCATTTGATCAGATGTGAGGAGGTCTGATTTGATCTCTCTCTCTCTCTCTCTCTCTCTCTCTCTCTCTCTCTCTCTCTCTCTCTCTCTCTCTCTCTGAAAGCGTGAGCATGTCTGTGTGTGTTCCTGCAGGCTCGATTCAGTCAAGTAGAATTGTAGTATTTATGTAGTAGCCCTAGGGAAAACTGTGGTCAAATAAAGAATGGCTTTACTGTCAAAACCTCTTCTTCTCTTCTCCTCTCCTCGTCCTCCTCCTCTTCCCCATCTTCCTCTTCATCTTCATTTTCATCTTCCTTCTACTACTGCTACTGCTACTACTGCTACTACTGATACTACTACTACTGATACTACTACTACTGATACTACTACTACTACTACTACTACTACTGCTGCTACTACTACTACTGATACTACTACTACTGATACTACTACTACTACTGCTGCTACTACTATAATAATAATATGCCATTTAGCAGACGCTTTTATCCAAAGCGACTTACAGTCATGTGTGCATACATTTTTACGTATGGGTGGTCCCGGGGATCGAACCCACTACCGTGGCGTTACAAGCGCCATGCTCTACCAATTGAGCTACAGACCACTACTACTACTGCTACTACTACTACTTCTGCTACTACTACTGCTTCTACTACTACTACTGCTACTACTACTACTGCTACTACTACTACTACTGCTACTACTACTGCTACTACTGCTACTGCTACTACTACTACTACTACTACTGCTGCTACTACTACTACTGCTACTACTACTACTGCTACTACTACTGCTACTACTGCTACTGCTACTACTACTACTACCACTGCTACTGCTACTACTACTACTACTACTACTACTACTGCTACTACTACTGCTACTTCTACTGCTACTGCTACTGCTACTGCTACTGCTACTACTACTGCTACTTCTACTGCTACTGCTACTGCTACTGCTACTGCTACTACTACTGCTACTTCTACTACTGCTACTACTGCTACTACTCCTGCTACTACTACTACTGCTACTACTACTGCTACTACTACTGCTACTACTACTACTACTACTACTACTACTACTACTACCAGGTAGACTCCACCTGCTTTCAGGTTTCTCAACAAGTGAGTGTACTGTACACAAGCAGTAGTTTTCAAACAAAGACACTTTATAAATGTTTCTATAATGGATTGGATTGATTTTCAGCCTGAATGTAGCTGTTGCATCTCTCACATATGAAATATTCTCTTCAATATGCCACACTCTCAAATCGCACAAATATAATTACTATAATTGCTATTTATGATAACAATAATTGTGTCATTGTTGCACAGGTATGTTGTCATTCCCATTATGTCATGCAGCATTTTCATAGAACTCTGCTCATTTGCATCTTGTCTCAGCTATAAGACTCAAAATGCAAAGCTTTGATATTTGTAGAAAATCAAATGGATTCAAACAGTTGAAATGAATTCAAACAGATCAAAAGGGAGCCCTAAATGTTTATTGTGCACTCCCTTGGTTTCATCGCACAATTTGTTTCTTTACAAACCTGTGGCTTTATGGAGAGACTGCTGGTAATGAAGTCACAGTTGGAATTGTGCTGATCCTGATTGTAAGATCCTGCGAAAGTTAAATTCAATCATACAACTTGTAATTGCTCTAAAGCAAACAATACCTTATGCTTGATTGGTTTTTACTATTCCAGAAGGGGTTTCATACTAATGGTAGCTATTGTATCAGCAGTTTTCAGCAATAACTTCTAACTTTAATGCAGAACCGGGGCGACTGCTTAAAATATCTCCAAACAAGATATCAGCCAAGCATTTGCTTGGTGAGGAAGCAGGGCATGCTAAATAATGAGTTTTTGTTATCTGAAAAAGCTTGTCAAATGTAACAAATGAAACTAAAGCCTCGTCATCAAACAATAATGTTAATAACTGTCCTCTTCAGAAAACCACATCAAGGTAATTAAGAGCTAAAATATGATATTCAAATACTTACCAGACTTACGTCTGGAATAGCTCTCTGATTTCCGTCTGGAATAGCTCTCTGATTTCCATTAAGTTTGCAATATCACATTGTGGCTGTAGAAGCTTTGGAAAAATAAAATGAAGTAAAACTAAAGTGTTAGGCCAGATGGTTGGAAAGACTGACCACTATCTTCGAAGAAAATAGTGTAGGTGTGCATCTTCTTACATAGCCCTTACTAACCTGACTACTTTCAGCTTACTTCAGTCTGCCCGGACTTGAAACCCATTGAAAACCTGTGGTTTGAATTGAAGAGGGCAGTCCGTAAGCACAGATGAAGGACATCAAGGACCTGGAAGGATTCTGTATCGAGGTATGGTCTAAGATCCCTTCCAATGTGTTCTCCAACTCATAAAACATTTTAGAAAAAGGCTCAGTGACGTTGTCACGTTCGTTCATAGACGGGTCGGACCAAGGCGCAGCGTGATATGCATACATGTTTATTTAAACTTAATAAACACTCGACAAAACAATAAACGAAACGAAATCAGGCTGCCTAAGTATGGTCCCCAATCAGAGACAACGAGCGACAGCTGCCTCTGATTGGGAACCACACCGGCCAACATAGATCTAGACCTACTAGATCAAAAACATAGAACTACACAACATAGACAATCACACCCTGACTCAACAAAATAAGAGTCCCCAGAGTCAGGGCGTGACAGTACCCCCCCCCCCCCCCCCCCAAAGGTGCGGACTCCGACCGCACAACCTTTACTTAACAGGGTAGGGGCCGGGTGAGCATTCCGCCTCGGAGGCGGATCCGGCTCAGGGCGTGACGACCTCTCACTCTTCGCCTCCCTGTTGCCCCCCTGGTCTGGCCTAGACCTCGGCGCGTTGCTTCCCCTCTCCTTCCTCCCACGAAGTACCAAGCCCTGTCTGGACCCTGGTGTGGGAGACCCCGAACCTGGAGAGGGGCTGACGTCTGGGTCTGGACTGGA
This sequence comes from Coregonus lavaretus, assembly GCF_964263955.1. Lineage (NCBI taxonomy): Eukaryota > Metazoa > Chordata > Actinopteri > Salmoniformes > Salmonidae > Coregonus > Coregonus lavaretus. The sequence goes on along the minus strand of NC_140023.1, from coordinate 6,730,919 downwards.
GCCGCTGACCGGAGCTGGACTGGGCACCGGTGGAGCGGACTGCTCTGGCTCCGGAGTGGAGCAGCTGACCGGAGCTGGATCAGACACCGGTGGAGCGGACTGCTCTGGCTCCGGAGTGGAGCAGCTGACCGGAGCTGGATCAGACACCGGTGGAGCGGACTGCTCTGGCTCCGGAGTGGAGCCGCTGACCGGAGCTGGACTGGACCCCGGTGAAGCGGATTGCTCTAGCTCCGGAGTGGAGCAGCTGACCGGAGCTGAACTGGGCACCGGTGGAGTGGACTGCTCTAGCTCCGGAGTGGAGCAGCTGTCCGGACTGGACACACGCACCACTGGCTTGGTGCGAGGGGCAGGAACAGGCCGGGCCGGGCTGGCGACGCGCACCACTGGCTTGGTGCGAGGGGCAGGAACAGGCCGGGCCGGGCTGGCGACGCGCACCACTGGCTTTGTGCGAGGGGCAGGAACAGGCCGGGCCGGGCTGGCGACGCGCACCACTGGCTTGGTGCGAGGGTCAGGAACAGGCCGGGCCGGGCTGGCGACGCGCACCACTGTCTTGGTGCGAGGAGCAGGGACAGGCCGGGCCGGGCTGGCAACGCGCACCACTGGCTTGGTGCGAGGAGCAGGAACAGGCCGGGCCAGGCTGGCGACGCGCACACTGGCTTGGTGCGAGGAGCAGGAACGGGTCGGGCCGTACTGGGAACACGCACCACTGGCTTAGTGCGGGGAGCAGGAACGGGCCGGACCGGACTGGCGACACGCACCACTTACTTGGTGTGAGGAGCGGGACTGGGTTCCTTTATTAACCCCCGCTCCTTCTGCTGCCTAACCAGCTCCTCTCGCTGTGCCTCTACACTTTCCTTCTCCCTTTTAGCCTCCTGTAGCGCCTCCCTCTGAACCAATAGCCCCCGTAACATGGTGGCCTCCTCTCCTAACCTGCAGATTCGCCCTTCCACGGCCTCCTGCTGCCTCGTCATCCACCCCGTGTGCCCCCCCCCCCCCCCCCCCAATTTTCTTGGGGTTGCCTCTCGGGTCTCCGTCGTCGGCACTCCCCTTCCCGTGAGGACTCCTCCGGGTGCCCCCACAAGTTAGGGAACAGAAACTCGTCGTCGTCGTCATCCTCCACCTCCTCAGTATAATACTGTTCCCACTCCTCTTCCCATGGTCGTAGGGACCCCAATCTGAAAACCAACCGGGTGCAGTGGTCGGGGCTCTTCTCTCTCGCTCCCCGACCACCCCTTTAGCCCCCCCAAATGTTTTTCTTGGGGCTGCTTCTCGGGCTTCCTCCTCGGCCGGCTTCCGTGTTGCCGTTGCTCCTCTCCTGCCTGGGCTTCCTTCTTCGCCCAAGGTCCTTTTCCCGAAAATATCTCCTCCCATGACCACCAATTGCCCACCTGTGACATTGCTAATCTCTCCGCCTGGGCACGCTGCTTGGTCCGTGTTGGTGGGATCTTCTGTCACGCTCGTTGAAGGACGGGTCGGACCAAGGCGCAGCGTGATATGCATACATGTTTATTTAAACTTAATAAACACTCGACAAAACAATAAACGAAACGAAACGTGAAGTCCAAGGTAGACACAAACAACATACCTTAACACGGAACAAGATCCCACAACCCACTAGTGCCAATAGGTTGCCTAAGTATGGTCCCCAATCAGAGACAACGAGCGACAGCTGCCTCTGATTGGGAACCACACCGGCCAACATAGATCTAGACCTACTAGATCGAAAACATAGAACTACACAACATAGACAATCACACCCTGACTCAACAAAATAAGAGTCCCCAGAGTCAGGGCGTGACAGACGTTATCCTCGCAAGGTGAGGTATTGAAAGGTATTGAAAACAGGGGTGTCAATCATTTTGACCCCCTACCTTTTTAAGAAAACAAAATATATTTATCCGAGCAACAGTTTTAGTATAAAATAATATAAATTCCCAATTTCTTGGAGCATACAATATTGCTCAGTATTTGAATTATTTATTTATTCATTTTTGCTCATCTTTATCAAGGGTGTCAATAATGTTGGACCCCACTGTATGTGCTTCAAGAACTCTACCCTGATTGGTGATGTTATTATTATTATTTATTTTATTTTAATTTATTTTTTACATCACTTTATTAAGTGATGTGATTGTTAGTGATATGTGAAAGGCATGGTGGAAGCCCTTTGGCAGTTTAACGGATTAGTGGCCAGAAAGTATAGGATAACTTAATGAACAATAAGATCAGAACATGGTCACATTCTAAATAAGGTCCAGTTGACAATCAACCACACTGTCATGTTTATGCCATAGAAGCAGTTTGCTTTGCAATGCTGTCAAAGTAATTTCTACCACTCTGTTTTCTTCTTGTTGTGTTATGACTGGGTAATGATGTAGCAAAGATTCAAACAGAGGCAAAAAAAGCAATGCCCCTTACAGCTTTCACACACACACACACACACACACACACACACACACACACACACACACACACACACACACACACACACACACACACACACACACACTCATCTATGCATGCAGGCACACACGCAGAGTTGCGCGCAGGCACACACAATATCTATCTTCATTTTTCTCAATTATTTTGTCAAAACTTGGCAATAAACAAGTTTGATGGGCAGTAATGAGTGCTCCGCTTCAGTTGTGGAGTCATTCTTTATCTTGATTACTGAAGTGACTGAGGGAACGGAAGAAGCCGTGAAGGCTGCAGTTACCCCATCAGCCGTGCAGGATGCAGTTACCCCATCAGCCCATTTGTTTATGTAATGTAGTGACTAAAGAAGCAATACATACAGGTAACTGTCAAAATAAAGGAAACACTTGAGTAAATGAGGGATACAACGTATATTGAAAGCAAGTGCTTCCACACACGTGTGGTGAGTTACTTAAGCAATTAACATCCCGTCATGCTTAGGGTCATGTATTAAAATTTCCAGTTGCCAATTATTTTGGCTACCATGGCTAGAAGAAGAGATCTCAGTGACTTTGAAAGAGGGGTCTCAAAGGAGCATAGGGGGTTTAAAGGGTGTGCGTGTGTGTGTGTGTGTGTGTGTCTCAGTCACCAGATCTCAACCAAATTGAACACTTATGGGAGACTCTGTTGCCTGGCTACCCAGACTCCTTGCTTCGGCCAAACGCTACACCACGCCCACAGACATTCGTTTCTTCTCCAAAATGAGTCTGGATCTGAGTACCTCCAGACTCTTCACCAAACAAATTCGGGGCCGTCTGATTGGTCCCAGAAACCAATGGTTTGGGCCAGAGCCAGAACACGTGGGTAATGCGGTGGTTTGAAAATTCGTCATTGGCTTTGATACTCTGATTGGTTAGAGACGATCTAATCGCTGATGACTTTGTTTTGTACAACGCCCCTCGTGCCCCTCGTCACCACAAATGACTTCAATGATGACAGTCTCAGACTAAAGTATGTGGTGAACGACAGAGCAGAGGAAGAATTTAGTGTGAGTCGTCAGGCTAAGATGCTGTAGCGGCGTCTGAGCCACCGTTTTCCACCACCATCAACAAAATACGAAATTATGGAATTTAGCGTGGGAGAATGGTGTCGCATACTCCGAGTCACTCAGCTACTAGCACCATCATGAAAAGGGGCACAAGTGAAGCCCTCCAATATTACGTTTTTCTAAGTAGTGAGAATGCTCTGGAGCAGGCAATGTTGAAAATTAATCTATAGACATGTACTTTTCTTAAATGTAGTTTTGTAATTGACTTAAACAAGCAGACAATAAGAAAATTGCGTTTGAAAAAGGTCATCTTTTTGCTGTGAGCCAATGGGGTAACCAAGGTGACCATGGGTTATTTTCCCCCAAGGCGGGTGGGCAGGGCCGCAACGTTCTATTTAATACCGACTGGAACTATCCCTCCAATAGAGTTCCAGACACTACAGAATCTATCCAGTTGAAGCTGTACTGGTGGCTCGTGGTAGCCCAACACCTTATTAACACACTTTATGTTGGTGCTCCTGGTCTCCAGTGCGCCTCCATGGTCTAGTATATCCTGGGCCAGTCCTACGCACTGTGTCGCCAGTGCGCGTTCACAGCCCAGTGCTTCCTGTGCCGCGCCCCGCACGTGCCGTGAGAAGTGGGCATCCAGCCAGGACGGGTTGTGCCAACTCTAAGCTCCAGACCTCCAGTGCGCCTCCACAGACCGGTACGGCCTGTGCCAGCTCCTCGCACCAAACCAGTGCGGCCCTTGCCTGCTCCCCGCACCAAACCAGTGGTGCGTGCATCCAGTCTGGTATGGCCCGTACCTGCTCCTCGCACCAAACCAGTGGTGCGTGTCGCCAGCCCGGTACGCCCTGTACCTGCTCCCCGCACCAGGCCAGTGGTGCGTGTCGCCAGCCCGGTACGCCCTGTACCTGCTCCTCGCACCAAACCAGTGGTTTGTGTTCCCAGTCCGGGCCGGCCCGTTCCTGCTCCCCGCACCAGGCCAGTGGTGTGTGTTCCCAGTCCGGCCCGGCCCGTCCCTGCTCCTCGCACCAGACCTGTGGTGCGTGTATCCAGTCCAGTATGCCCCGTACCTGCTCCCCGCACCAAACCAGTGGTGCGTGTGTCCAGTCCAGTGCGGCCCGTGCCTGCTCCTCGCACCAGACCAGTGGTGTGTGTCCCCAGCCCGGTACGGCTGGTGCCAGAGCAGTCCGCTCCACCGCTCCACCGGTGCCCAGTCCAGCTCCAGTCAGCTGCTCCACTCCAGTGCCAGAGCAGTCCGCTCCACCGGTGCCCAGTCCAGCTCCGGTCAGCTGCTCCACTCCAGTGCCAGAGTAGTCCGCTCCACCGGGGTCCAGTTCAGCTCCGGTCAGCGGCTCCACTCCTGTGCTCCAGGCCCGTGCCTGCTCCTCGCACCAGACCTGTGGTGCGTGTATCCAGTCCAGTACGCCCCGTACCTGCTCCCCGCACCAATCCAGTGGTGCGTGTGTCCAGTCCAGTGCGGCCCGTCCCTGCTCCTCACACCAAACCAGTGGTGCGTGTCTCCAGTCCGGCACGACCCGTGCCTGCTCCTCGCACCAGACCAGTGGTGCGTGTATCCAGTCCGGCACAGCCCGTGCCTATTCCTCGCACCAAACCAGTGGTGCGTGGGCCCAGTCCAGCTCCGGTCAGCGGCACCACTCCGGAGCCAGAGCAGTCCGCTCCACCGGTGCCTAGTCCAGCTCCGGTCAGCGGCTCCACTCCGGAGTCAGAGCAGTCCGCTCCACCGGTGCCTAGTCCAGCTCCGGTCAGCGGTTCCACTCCGGAGCCAGAGCAGTCCGCTCCACCGGTGCCAGAGGTCGTCACGAGAGGGAGAGGTCGTCACGCCCGGATCCGCCTCAGAGGACGAAAGCCCACCCGGACCCTCCCCTAATGAGTCAGGTTGGTGCGGCCGGAGTACGCACCTTTGGGGGTGGGGGGGTACTGTCACGCCCTGATCGAGAGAACTCTCGTTGGTTGGGTCAGGGTGTGAGTTTTCTATTGTAGTTCTATGTGATGTATATCTATGTTTAGGATCTATATGTGTATTTCTAGGTTTGGCCTGGTGTTATTCCCAATCAGAGGCAGCTGTCACTCGTTGTCTCTGATTGGGGATCATACTTAGGTAGCCCATTGCCTGCTGTGTATTGTGGGATATTGTTCCTGTTAGGCTGGTATGTGTATAGCCATTTGGACTTCACGTTACATTGTTTCTTGTTTTGGTTTGTATGTTTATTGGGTGAATAAACATGTACGCTTTTCACGCTGCACCTTGGTCCGACTCGTCTCTCAACGTTCGTGACAAATGTGTGCAGCGCAATGGACATACAGTAGCAGATAAATATGGTATATAGCTATAGAGTGTACACTGCATAATGAAACAATCCCTAGTAAGCTAGTGTTTTGAGGGTGGACTGACTATATTATCTGGCATTAATAGACTGGTTTTACCCACCACTTTCTATCCAAGCTTGCGGAGAGCGTGAGGACGGCTTATGTCATGCACGTTCAGGTAGCCTATACAGCACAGTTGTATATAAATAAAAAAATCAACTCCGACCTTGAGAGGGTCCAGAGAAACTGTGTCACGCCAGTGGGCGGTGTCGGAGGTGTAACTGCGTAAGAGCTGTCATATCCACAAGTGGCTCTAGGCATTATACCTAAAGTGGACATTGCCATTGGCTGCACGGTGTCGCATTAAGATAAATCCCATGCAGCCTTGTAGCTCAGTTGGTAGAGCATGGCGCTTGCAACGCCAGGGTTGTGGGTTTGTTTCCCACGGGGGGCCAGTATGAAAAAAAAATAATGCACTCACAACCCTGGTAAGTCGCTCTGGATAAGAGCATCTGATAAATGACCAAAAAAAAAAAAAAAAAAAACAATGTTCGCACACTGGAATGTGAGATATAATCAACACCTCGATTAGGCTGATAGAAATCCTCATTATTTTGTTGAATGATTTTATATTTGAACGTCATTATTTCTATACACTTTCTCGCTCGGAACTTCTAATGCGAGTGGGACGGGTGTGGCTTCCTGACAATGATCAGAGCAGCTGCTCACCGATTTGACAGCTCCACCGCAGTTACACATCTAGGCCACAATTGCAATGAGCATGCTATGTTCCGGGATCTTTAAACATACAGTACATTTCAACGTTCCAGTGTTTCTGCATTGCTTTATTATTGTGTTGCTGTTGCTTTTAAAACCACCCCTTGGGTATTCCCAGGCTGAAAGTCTTCTGCCTCCTTTCATGAAATTGTGTTTTACATGATTTTATAAGCTAGCATGCATGCGCTGTCCAATTCTCAGCTTGCTCTATCACTAGAAAGGGGGGACTAGAAATCAAAAATGCAAAGGAGGCCATGTTGTTAAGCTGGTGAATCACACAGAATGGAGGTCCATTTCCCAGCCTATCGGAGGACAGGGGAGGATGCCAGGGGAGGAGGAGCCAAAGACCCCAAGAGACATGAAAAGGGGGGTTGGATGTGGGGGGACGATATGTACTCTGTTATCACTTTCCTGATCTGCTGTAATTACCCTGTGATTGGTTCAAGTAACGGTAGTCTCACTCCAGGGAAATTCCCCTCTTAAATGCTGATTTGCTCCGGTCGTCACTGTGTCATCCCCCAATCACGGCACATGCTCTACCTCTCCAATCAGAGAAGTGAAAACCTCCTGGAATGTGCATGGACGAAATGTGTTCCTTGGAGGACTTTACAGAAGGGTTTTGAAAAACGATACAGCACCCCACCACCTCCCTCTTGTTTGCCGGCAGTTTAGCACCAATCACTATCCTCTATGATTATCCCCCCAACCGAGCGTTCGACTCGCATCCCAGCAGCAGGGGGCGTTTGAGCTGCTTTGATGCTACCACATCATACTCTCTCGGTGTCATATCATTTCCCAGTGGAGTCTGACCTCATTACTCTGTTGCGGTAGGGAGTAGGAGAAGGGTGGAGATGGAGAAAGATAAGAGAGAGAGGGGGGGGAAGGAGGGTGGAGTAGGGATGGAGAAAGATAAGAGAGAGAGAGAGAGATGGTGGGGAGGGGGGGGGGGGTTCCTCTCTAAACCTAAACCACAGGCTTCCCTCCCTGATCTCCCCATCATCCTGGAGCATGTCACAGATTCCAGACTTCTCAGCCTTCTGTCACCCTCTAGTTGGAGATAGGCCTAGTCTACTAGAAGAGCAGACATGGCTGATCATTCTACTCCCTCCCTTTACGGCTGCTTCTGTGACTGGGCTGACATTGAATGCGAGGGATTTCCACACCCAGAGAGAGAGAGAGAGAGAGAGAGAGAGAGAGAGAGAGAGAGAGAGAGAGAGAGAGAGAGAGAGAGCGACAGAGAGACAGAGAGAGAGAGACAGCGACAGAGAGAGAGAGAGAGAGAGAGAGAGAGAGAGAGAGAGAGAGAGAGAGAGAGAGAGAGACAGCACCCCGACCTCTCCCCTCACCCCAGGCACTCCAACAGCAGGAGCCCAGGCCCAGACCCACACAACAGGTCTGTCCTCCCCCCTGCCTGCCTACGACCACCAGAGCCAAGACCACACTACCATCAGCCTGCTGAGAGACAGGCTGGCTCTGTTAGAGGTATGGGTTACTGAGCTAAAGGAGCAGCCCCCAAGTTACACCACCTCCAGCCCAGACACAGAGCTTCTACAGGACCAGATCAACCAGTGCAGGACCCCAGCTGAAGGACTCTGTCCAGGAGCTAAGAGAGAGCCTCACCACAGCGCTTGTTGAGGTAAAGGCCACCATGAGGAGAGAGCTAGTGCAGGTACAGTTGAAGTCTGAAGTTTACATACACCTTAGCCAAATACATTTAATCTCAGTTTTTCACAATTCCTGACATTTAATCCTAGTAAAAATTCCCTCTCTTAGGTCATTTAGGATCACCACTTTATTTTAAGAATGTGAAATGTCAGAATAATAGTAGAGAGAATTATTTCTTTCAGCTTTTATTTCTTTCATCACATTCCCAGTGGGTTAGAAGTTTACATACACTCAATTAGTATTTGGTAGCATTGCCTTTAAATTGTTTAACTTGGGTCAAAAGTTTCGGGTAGCCTTCCACAAGCTTCCCACAATAAGTTGGGTGAATTTTGGCCCATTCCTCCTGACAGAGCTGGTGTAACTGAGTTAGGTTTGTAGGCCTCCTTGCTCGCACACGCTTTTTCAGTTCTGCCCACACATTTTCTATAGGATTGAGGTCAGTGCTTTGTGATGGTCACTCCAATACCTTGACTTTGTTGTCCTTAAGACATTTTGCCACAACTTTGGAAGTATGCTTGGGGTCATTGTCCATTTGGAAGACCCATTTGCGACCAAGCTTTAACTTCCTGACTGATGTCTTGAGATGTTGCTTCAATATATCCACATAATTTTCCTTCCTCATGATGCCATCTATTTTGTGAAGTGCACCAGTCCCTCCTGCAGCAAAGCACCCCCACAGCTTCACGTTTGGGATGGTGTTCTTCGGCTTGCATGCAACCCCCTTTTTCCTCCAAACATAACGATGGTCATTATGGCCAAACAGTTCTATTTTTGTTTCATCAGACCAGAGGACATTTCTCCAAAAAGTATGATCTTTGTCCACATGTGCAGTTGCAAACCATAGTCTGGCTTTTTTATGGCGGTTTTGGAGCAGTGGCTTCTTCGTTGCTGAGCGGCCTTTCGGGTTATGTCGATATAGGACTCGTTTTACTGTGGATATAGATACTTCTGTACCTGTTTCCTCCAGCATCTTCACAAGGTTCTTTGCTGTTGTTCTGGGATTGATTTGCACTTTTCACACCAAAGTACGTTCATCTCTAGGAGACAGAACGCGTCTCCATCCTGAGCGGTATGACGGCTGCGTGGTCCCATGGTGTTTATACTTGCGTACTATTATTTGTACAGATGAACGTGGTACCTTCAGGCGTTTGGAAATTGCTCCCAAGGATGAACCAGACTTGTGGAGGTCTACAAGTTCTTCTGAGATCTTGGCTGACTTCTTTAGATTTTCCCATGATGTCAAGCAAAGAGGCACTGAGTTTGAAGGTAGGCCTTGAAATACATCCACAGGTACACCTCCAATTGACTCAAATGATGACAATTAGCCTATCAGAAGCTTCTAAAGCCATGACATCATTTTCTGGAATTGCAAAGTAGATGTCCTAAACGACTTGCCAAAGCTATAGTTTGTTAACAAGAAATTAGCGGAGTGGTTGAAAAACGAATTTTAATGACTCCAACCTAAGTGTATGTAAACTTCCGACTTCAACTGTAAAGGAGAAGATGGCAAAGGAGTTGTCTGTCATCAAAGAGGGTGCTGCAGCATAGAGAACAGACTGTAGAGACCCCTAGAGAGAAGCTGCAGCCCCTCACCACCCCTAACACCCCCACTGACCCACCCTCACCCACAACCACTGCCCATACCGACCACTCTTTACCCACACCCCCAGTCAACAAGGAGGCTCACATAGGGACACCTACTACAGAGAGAAGCTCTCTGGCCCCCCATGACACACCCCCACACACCCCTCCTTGTACACAGGCCCTGTGTACCCCAGCCCCAGCCCCAGCCCCAGCCCCACACCGTAAATCCACTACTCTGGTAAAACCCACTGAGGTGGCCATCCTCATTGACTCAAATGGAAAATTGATCCAAGAGGATAAACTCTTCCCCCACTACAAGGTGTCCAAAATATGGTGCCCAAAAACACAGGATGCACTCCACATCCTGTCCCAGCCTGACTTTGGCACACCAGACCACATTATTATTCTCACCGGCACCAACAACCTGCGTGAGGTTCAGGAGAGAGTAGGCAGCCTGGTCAACAGAGTAGCAGAGAGGGCCTCTGAGTGGTTCCCCAACTCCCACATTACCATCTCCACTATGCTGTCCCGCAAAGACTTTCATCCCCGTACCATACAAGTCAACACTGACATCAACAGAGGGTGTGGCCTACTCCCGAAAGTGCACGTTGTTCACCACCCAACAATCACCCCAGAGCATCTGCATGACCACTCCCACCTGAGGAAGCAGACAGTAGGGATGTTTGCAAAGTCTCTAAAGGACGTGGCACATGGTAGACAAACAACCCATGCCGCACTGGACAGAGGACCACCCAGAGACCCCTACCAGAACACGGCACCACCAAGGAGCCCCAGGCCCCCTCAACACCCCACCAGACCCAGCGCACCCCACAGGCCCCACCCACCACCAGAGCATCACCACTTACACCGGCTTAGCCAGGCCCAGACCCCCCTCCACTCCACAGGGCCCAACAGCAGGACCAGCGCAGCTACGCAGAGGTCCTCAGAGGACAGGAGAACCCTGTGGGGTTGAGTGAGAATAAACAGCTCCTCCAATACATCTGCACTAAACGCGCACACATACGCACACAGGCACACACACACACACACACACACACACACACACACACACACACACACACACACACACACACACACACACACACACCTATTGTATTATACGTTTACTTGTTCAATGAATAGGAATATATATATATATATATATATATATAACATAAGAAATGTTTGCTGTTATCCTGTTTATCTCACTGTTAACAACTTAGTAGTTAGTAGTTACTGTATTTTTGACTGTGCTGTTCTTTCTTTTTGCAACATGAAATCGCTATCAGTTACCATGTGGAACATTCAGTGCCTAAACTCATCAACCTTTGGAATGAAGAGTTTAGCACTGGAGTTTAAAAAAATCTTAAAGATGTTGACATCATCATTCTGCAGGAGACATGGTGTAAGGCAGACATTGTCACTCACTGTCCCACAGGCTACAGAGAGGTAATTGTGCCATCACAGAAACACAGCTCTGTCAATAGAGGTAGACACTGGAGGATTAATCATTTGGTACAAATCCGAACTACAAAATCTAATTGATCCCCTCAAAATTGGTAAATGTCACATTTGGTTAAAACTGATAAAATAACTTGTACTGACAGAAAAATATCTGTTCCTTTGCGCAATATATATCCCCCCCTCAGAATCCCCATATTACTCAAGAGGAGATATTCCCCAGCCTTGAGGAAGAGATGTGCCATTTCCAGGCCCAGGGAAATGTGCTCATCTGTTGGGACACAAATGCGCGCACAGGAACACTACCTGATCTAACGACCACACGAGGGGACAGCTTTATTAGAGGCCATACTGTTTCTAACTGTCTTAATCTCCCCCATAGAAACAACAGTGACAGCACGATCAACAAAAACGGAAGGGATCTGTTGCAGCTCTGTCGAAGCCTGGGTTTGTACTTTGGTTACGGGGGACTCTTTGGGGAGATTCACCTATTGCTCACCTCTTGACCACAGCACAGTAGACTATATAATTATAGGCATTGACACTTTCTCTCTCAGCTCCTTCACCGTCACGCCACTAACACCTCTGTCTGATCACAGCCAAATTACGTTATTCCTCAAAAGAACAGACATGGAAACAACCACACATTCACAGCCCAGTAAGCTGTACAACATCAGAAATTCATACAGATGGGCTCAAAACAGCACAGAAGAATACCAGAAAGCAACTAGTAACCAAAATATCCAAACACTCTTAGATAACTTTCTGGATACCACATTCACTCACAGTAAAGATGGCATCAATCTAGCAGTAAAAAAAATCAACTATATATTCAGGCAAACGGCAAAAGAAGCACAACTAAAATTTATAAAAAACTAAACAAAAAAGACCACAGATGACAACTGGTTTGATGCAGATTGTAAAATTAAAAGGAAAGAATTTAGAACACTATCAAACCAAAAGCACAGAGACCCAAATAATGGTTAGTTACGCCTTCATTATTGTGAGACTTTAAAACTCTATAAACGTACACTCAGAACCAAAAAAGCACAGTACAACAACAAGCAGCTGACACTAATTGAGGAGTCCATAAACACAAACAACTTCTGGCAAAATCTGAAAAAACTAAAAAAATCTAAACAACAGGAATTAGCGATACAAAATGGTGACATATGGACAACCCATTTTAAAACACTCTACAACACCGTTCAAATTGACACAAATGCAGAACAATGCAAAATTCATGAGAAGTTGAATGGATTAGAAAAAGCTATAAAGGACAATCAAAATCCATTGGACTCCCCAATTACTGACCATGAGCTCTATAAGAAACTTCAGGCCCTCAAATAAAAAAAAGCATGCCGACCTGATGGCATCCTAAATGAGATGCTCAAATTCACTACTGCAAAATGTCAATTGGCTATGTTAAAACTGTTTAATTTTATCCTGAGTGTAGATTATTTCCCTGACATCTTGAGACAAGGACTCATAACCCCAATCTTTAAGAATGGAGACACAATTGACCCTAACAATTACAGAGGCATTTGTGTGAACAGTAACCTGGGGAAGGTCTTCTGTAGTATTATAAATGTAAGCGTTCTAAACTTCCTTAAAAAGCACAATGTCTTGAGTAAAAGCCAAATTGGCTTCATACCAAAACATCGCACGACCGATCATATTTACACCCTGCACACCCTGATAGATAAACATGTCCACCAAAATAATACCAAAATGTACGCTTGCTTTATCGACTTCCAAAAAGCTTTTGATTATATTTGGCATACAGGACTGTTCTACAAAGTTACTGAAAGTGGTGTAGGGGGTAAAACATAATTAAATCAATACGTGCAGCATCAAAATTGGCAAGAAAATAACAGAATTCTTTAACCAGGGGCGGGGCCTTCGCAATCTGAGCCCTGCACTCTTCAATATTTACATCAACAAATTGGCCACTATTCTAGAAAAGTCCCCAGCCCCTGGTGTTAGTCTCCACAATTCAGAGGTTAAATGCCTGGTCTTCGCAGATGACATATGCCTGCTGTCACCCACAGCACATGGCCTACAGCAGAGCCTGGACCTGCTAGAACAGTACTGCCAGACCTGGGCCCTGGCAGTAAACCCCAAAAAGACTAAAATAATGAATTTCCAGAGAAGATCCAGATCTCAGGGAATTAGTGTCACGCCCTGACTCAGAGGATGCTTGTATGTTGAGTCAGGGTGTGTATTTTCCTTGCTGTGTTTGTCCATGTTGTACAGTCTAGTATGAATAGATCTATGTTGGCCTGTGTGGTTCCCAATCAGAGGCAGCTGTCGCTCGTTGTCTCTGATTGGGGACCATACTTAGGCAGCCTATTGGCACTAGTGGGTTGTGGGATCTTGTTCCGTGTTAAGGTATGTTGTGTTGTGCTGCCTTGGACTTCACGTTTCGTTTTGTTTGTTATTTTGTCGTTGTGTTTGAGATTTAATAAACAGGTACGCATATCACGCTGCGCCTTGGTCCGTCTCGTTCATCAACGATCGTGACAGAAGATCCCACCAAATGAGGACCAAGCAGCGTGTTCAGGAGCAAACGCCGGGAATTCAACAGGAGGTTACATTAGTAGACGTCCTCCTCGGTTGGGGGAGAATTACGGAGGAGGAGGCCGTCCGTTACCGGAAGGGGATGAAGAAGGATGCCCAGGTAGGAGAGGAGAAACGGCGCCAACAGTGCCGACGACGGAGACCCGAGAGGCAACCCCAAGAACATTTTAGGGGGGGGGGGGGGCACGCGGTGTGGACGACGAGGCAGCAGGAGGCCGTTAAAGGGCGGATCTGCAGGTTAGGAGAGGAGGCCACCATGTTACGGGGGCTATTGGTTCAGAGGGAGCAGGAGTTATTCGGTCAGAGGGAGGTGCTACAGGAGGCTAAAAGGGAGAAGGAAAGTGTAGAGGCACGGCGAGAGGAGCTGGTTAGGCAGCAGAAGGAGCGGGGGTTAATAAAGGAACCCAGTCCCGCTCCTCGCACCAAGCAAGTGGTGCGTGTCGCCAGTCCGGTCCGGCCCGTTCCTGCTTCCCGCACTAAGCCAGTGGTGCGTGTTCCCAGTACGGCCCGACCTGTTCCTGCCCCTCGCACCAAGCCAGTGGTGCGTGTCGTCAGCCCGGTCCGGCCTGTTCCTGTCCCTCGCACCAAGCCAGTGGTGCGCGTCGCCAGCCCGGCCCGGCTGTTCCTGCCCCTCGCACCAAGTCAGTGGTGCGCGTCGCCAGCCCGGTCCGGCCTGTTCCTGCTCCTCGCACCAAGCTAGTGGTGCGCGTCGCCAGCCCGGCCCGGCCTGTTCCTTCCCCTCGCACCAAGCCAGTGGTGCGCGTCGCCAGCCCGGTCCGGCCTGTTCCTGTCCCTCGCACCAAGCCAGTGGTGCGCGTCGCCAGCCCGGCCTGTTCCTGCCCCTCGCACGAAGCCAGTGGTGCGCGTCACCAGCCCGGCCCGGCCTGTTCCTGCCCCTCGCACCAAGACAGTGGTGCGCGTCGCCAGCCCGGTCCAGCCCGGTCCAGATCCTGTCAGAGGCTCCACTCCGGAGCCAGAGCAGTCCGCTCCACCGGTGCCCGGTCCAGCTCCGGTCAGCGGCTCCAGTCCAGACCCAGACGTCAGCCCCTCTCCAGGTTCGGGGTCTCCCACACCAGGGTCCAGACAGGACTTGGTACTTCGTGGGAGGAAGGAGAGGGGAAGCAGCGCCCCGAGGTCCAGACCAGACCAGTGGTGCAACAGGGAGGCGGAGAGTAAGTGGTCGTCACGCCCTGAGCCGGATCCGCCTCCGAGGCGGAATGCCCACCCGGCCCCTACCCTGTTATGTTTATGTTGTGCGGTCGGAGTCCGCACCTTTGGGGGGGGGTACTGTCACGCCCTGACTCAGAGGACGCTTGTATGTTGAGTCAGGGTGTGTATTTTCCTTGCTGTGTTTGTCCATGTTGTACAGTCTAGTATGAATAGATCTATGTTGGCCTGTGTGGTTCCCAATCAGAGGCAGCTGTCGCTCGTTGTCTCTGATTGGGGACCATACTTAGGCAGCCTATTGGCACTAGTGGGTTGTGGGATCTTGTTCCGTGTTAAGGTATGTTGTGTTGTGCTGCCTTGGACTTCACGTTTCGTTTTGTTTGTTATTTTGTCGTTGTGTTTGAGATTTAATAAACATGTACGCATATCACGCTGCGCCTTGGTCCGTCCCATCTGTAAACGATCGTGACAATTAGACCAAAGTTCTCAATTGGTACAAAGTACTGCACACACTACAATTACTTAGGTTTAAAAATAAGCTCAACTGTACACCTTAATGATGCAGTGAATGAACTGAGAGAGAAAGCATGCAGGGCATTCTACGCCATTTAAAAACAAATTCAAATTGAAATACATATTCAAATTTGGCTAAACAAATTGAATGTGTCATTGAACCAATTGCACTTGATGGCAGTGAGGTGTGGGATCCTCTTGCAAAACAAGATTTCACCAAATGGGACAAACATCCCATTGAAACCCTGCATGCAGAGTTCTGTAAGATTATCCTACATGTCCAGAGGAAAACTACATACAATGCATGCAGGGCAGAATTAGGGCAATATCCACAAATAATAAAAACTCAAAAAAGAGCAATTAAGTTTTGGAAAATTTTAAAATACCCCCTCTCATATCATTACCAAGCCCTGCAATGCCAAGAGCTGAGCAAAGAAAAGAGTTCCCTCATCCAGCTGGTCCTGGGGCTGAGTTCACAAACCTGTTCTACTAATACACTGAAGCCTCAGGACCAGAACATCCAATCAATCAGAATAAACCAAATTACAACACAGTCAAAACAAAACTACATTGCTTACTGGGAAACACAAGCACAATTACAAAATTAAAATGCAGTGCTATCTGGCCCTAAATCGACAGTACACAGTGGCTAACTATTTGACCATGGTTACCAATCAAAACCTTAGAAGAACCTTGACAAAGTACAGGCTCAGTGAGCACAGCCTTGCCTTTGAGAAGGGTAGACACAGGAAAACCTGGCTCCCTGTAGAGGAAAGGCTGTGCAACCATTGCACCACAGAAGAACCTGAGACAGAGCTGCATTTCCTGACAAAATGTAAAAAACATAAACAAATTAGAGAGTGTCATTTCCCCAAATCTGATACAATTTCTCAAGGTTTCAAAGACCTCTCTGATGAGAATAGGCTACCCGTCCTGTTGGGGGAGGACGCAGAGAGCTGTGGGTTGGCAGCGCACTACATTGCTGCCTGCCATAAGATGAGGGACAGACCAACCAACCTGCACATGTCCTCTAAATTGTTATTGTTCAATGGTTATTTTGACCCTTGGCTATTGTTGTTACTGTTGTCCGTTGACAATATTGATTATTATTATTTTAATTATGTTAATAGTGTACCCATGGGGCGGCGCACAATTGGCCCAGCGTTGTCCAGGGTAGGGGAGGGAATGGCCGGCAGGGGATGTAGCTCAGTTGGTAGAGCATGGCGTTTGCAACGCCAGGGTTGTGGGTTCGATAAAATAATGTATGTGCTAACTGTAAGTCGCTCTGGATAAGAGCGTCTGCTAAATGACTAAAATGTAAAATGTAAATGTAAATATCCAAAGTAAGCTTTGGTTATATGTACATTGTTACATCATGCCAATAAAGCACATTTTAGAGAGAGAGAGAGAGAGAGAGAGAGAGAGAGAGAGAGAGAGAGAGAGAGAGAGAGAGAGAGAGAGAGAGAGAGAGAGAGAGAGAGAGAGAGAGAGAGATGGAGGGTGTGTTGATGGAAATGGATACAGAGGAAACTGAGAGAAAGGCAGCAGGGAGTGATAGAGAGGGGAAGAGAAATGACACACCTGCTGCAGCCTCCCTATAGTGTGATTGAGACTGGTTGTGTCAGCATGGCCATCCCTGGAACCCTCGTCTGAGGTGTAATTACAGAACTAGAGCCAGGGCTTGTGTGTGTGTGTGTGCGTGCGTGCGTGTGTTTGTGTGTGTTTGTGTGTGTGTGTGTGTGTGTGTGTGTGTGTGTGTGTGTGTGTGTGCGTGCGTATAAGTCTGTGTGTTTGTGTGTGAGAGAAGGGGTGGGGGTATAGGAGCTTAGAAGAAATTAGAGAAGCGGACAATTACCACAGCAAGTTGTGCCCTTGAGCAAGGCACTTAACCCTAATTGCTCATGTAAGTCGCTCTGGATGACTGTAAGTCGCTTTGGATAAAAGTGTCTGCTAAATGGCATATTATATTATTATTATTATAAGAGCGTCTGCTAAATGACAAAAAAAAAAAAAAAAAAAGCAAAGCATGTAGAGGTCTGTAATTTTTATCATAGGTACACTTCAACTGTGAGAGACGGAATCTAAAACAAAAATACAGAAAATCACATTGTATGATTTTTAATCAGAAAAGCAGAACTTAATATTTGGTACAGAGATCATACGTTTCCTGTAGGTCTTGACCAGGTTTGCACACACTGCAGCAGGGATTTTTGGCCCACTCCTCCATACAGACCTTCTCCAGATCCTTCAGATTTCGGGGCTGTTGCTGGGTAATATGGACTTTCAGCACCCTCCAAAGATGTTCTATTGGGTTCAGGTCTGGAGACTGGCTAGGCCACTCCAGGACCTTGAGATGCTTCTTACGGAGCCACTCCTTAGTTGCCCTGGCTGTGTGTTTTGGGTCGTTGTCATGCTGGAAGACCCAGCCACGACCCATCTACAATGCTCTTACTGAGGGAAGGAGGTTGTTGGCCAAGATCTCGCGATACATGGCCCCATCCATCCTCCCCTCAATACGGTGCAGTCGTCCTGTCCCCTTTGCAGAAAAGCATCCCCAAAGAATTATGTGTCCACCTCCATGCTTCACGGTTGGGATGGTGTTCTTGGGGTTGTACTCATCCTTCTTCTTCCTCCAAACACGGCGAGTGGAGTTTAGACCAAAAAGCTCTATTTTTGTCTCATCAGACCACATGACCTTCTCCCATTCCTCCTCTGGATCATCCAGATGGTCATTGGCAAACTTCAGACGGGCCTGGACATGCGCTGGCTTGAGCAGGGGGACCTTGCGTGCGCTGTAGGATTTTAATCCATGACGGCGTAGTGTGTTACTAATGGTTTTCTTTGAGACTGTGGTCCCAGCTCTCTTCAGGACATTGACCAGGTCCTGCCGTGTAGTTCTGGGCTGATCCCTCACCTTCCTCATGATCATTGATGCCCCACGAGGTGAGATATTTTGGGTGATTGACCGTCATCTTGAACTTCTTCCATTTTCTAATAATTCCGCCAACAGTTGTTGCCTTCTCACCAAGCTGCTTGCCTATTGTCCTGTAGCCCATCCCAGTCTTGTGCAGGTCTACAATTTTATCCCTGATGTCCGTACACAGCTCTCTGGTCTTGACCATTGTGAAGAGGTTGGAGTCTGTTTGATTGAGTGTGTGGACAGGTGTCTTTTATACAGGTAACGAGTTCAAACAGGTGCAGTTAATACAGGTAATGAGTGGAGAACAGGAGGGCTTCTTAAAGAAAAACTAACAGGTCTGTGAGAACCGGAATTCTTACTGGTTGGTAGGTGATCAAATACTTATGTCATGCAATAAAATGCAAATTAATTACTTAAAAATCATACAATGTGATTTTCTGGATTTTTGTTTTAGATTCCGTCTCTCACAGTTGAAATGTACCTATGATAAAATTACAGACCTCTACATGCTTTGTAAGTAGGAAAACCTGCAAAATCGGCAGTGTATCAAATACTTGTATTTGGTCAGCCACCAATTGTGCAAGTTCTCCCACTTAAAAACATGAGAGAGGCCTGTAATTTTCATCATAGGTACACGTCAACTATGACAGACAAAATGAGAAAAAGAAATCCAGAAAATCACATTGTAGGATTTTTTATGAATTTATTTGCAAATTATGGTGGAAAATAAGTATTTGGTCAATAACAAAAGTTTCTCAATACTTTGTTATATACCCTTTGTTGGCAATGACACAGGTCAACCGTTTTCTGTAAGTCTTCACAAGGTTTTCACACACTGTTGCTGGTATTTTGGCCCATTCCTCCATGCAGATCTCCTCTAGAGCAGTGATGTTTTGGGGCTGTCGCTGGGCAACACGGACTTTCAACTCCCTCCAAAGATTTTCTATGGGGTTGAGATCTGGAGACTGGCTAGGCCACTCTTAGGACCTTGAAATGCTTCTTACGAAGCCACTCCTTCGTTGCCCGGGCGGTGTGTTTGGGATCATTGTCATGCTGAAAGACCCAGCCACGTTTCATCTTCAATGCCCTTGCTGATGAAAGGAGGTTTTCACTCAAAATCTCACGATACATGGCCCCATTCATTCTTTCCTTTACACGGATCAGTCGTCCTGGTCCCTTTGCAGAAAAACAGCCCCAAAGCATGATGTTTCCACCCCCATGCTTCAAAGTAGGTATGGTGTTCTTTGGATGCAACTCAGCATTATTTGTCCTCCAAACACGACGAGTTGAGTTTTTACTAAAAAGTTCTATTTTGGTTTCATCTGACCATGTGACATTCTCCCAATCCTCTTCTGGATCATCCAAATGCACTCTAGCAAACTTCAGACGGGCCTGGACATGTACTGGCTTAAGCAGGGGGACACATCTGGCACTGCAGGATTTGTGTCCCTGGCGTCGTAGTGTGTTACTGATGGTAGGCTTTGTTACTTTGGTCCCAGCTCTCTGCAGGTCATTCACTAGGTCCCCCCGTGTGGTTCTGGGATTTTTGCTCACCGTTCTTGTGATCATTTTGACCCCACGGGGTGAGATCTTGCGTGGAGCCCCAGATCGAGGGAGATTATCAGTGGTCTTGTATGTCTTCCATTTCCTAATAATTGCTCCCACAGTTGATTTCTTCAAACCAAGCTGCTTACCAATTGCAGATTCAGTCTTCCCAGCCTGGTGCAGGTCTACAATTTTGTTTCTGGTGTCCTTTGACAGCTCTTTGGTCTTTGCCATAGTGGAGTTTGGAGTGTGACTGTTTGAGGTTGTGGACAGGTGTCTTTTATACTGATAACAAGTTCAAACAGGTGCCATTAATACAGGTAACGAGTGGAGGACAGAGGAGCCTCTTAAAGAAGAAGTTACAGGTCTGTGAGAGCCAGAAATCTTGCTTGTTTGTAGGTGACCAAATACTTATTTTCCACCATAATTTGCAAATAAATTCATTAAAAATCCTACAATGTGATTTTTTTTTTTTTCTTCTCAATTTGTCTATCATAGTTGACGTGTACCTATGATGGAAATTACAGGCCTCTCTCATCTTTTTAAGTGGGAGAACTTCCACAATTGGTGGCTGACTAAATACTTATTTTCCCCACTGTATTTAACTTGAACTTGAACTTAGAAGGGAAGGGGGAGGGCAGCCAGAAAGAGAGTGGAAGAAATTGCCAGCTTTGTGGTTAGATTGTAGGTGAACAAAACATGGAAAATTCATGGGGCCCAAACTGAAGCCCAAACTGATATAATATTTGACTAAAATATAATCATTTCAAACCTTGCTTACATTTGTATATAATCACGTCTTTCTATTTATTTATTATTTATTTATTTGATATTTTGCAGGATGAAATCTCTTGAGATGCACCATCTCGTTATCAAGTGTCCCCCCTAAAAAATAAAAAAATAAACAAACAAACAATAATTAGTAACAAGAATAATATGGCAACTACTGTGTAATAATAATAACAATGAAATAATAATAATAAAATAAAACTTAAGTTAACAGCATAAAAAAGTTATACATTTACTTATTAAAATAGGCCTACAACTAATAAAAACTACTGCAACAACTACTAATACACCTAACAAAATGAAGTACCTATAATATATTAATATATACAGTTGAAGCCAGAAGTTTACATACACCTTAGCCAAATACATTTAAACTCAGTTTTTCACAATTCCTGACATTTAGTCCTAGTAAAAGTTCCCTGTCTTAGGTCAGTTAGGATCACCACTTTATTTGAATAATAATAATAATAATACGCCATTTACCAGACGCTTTTATCCAAAGCGACTTACAGTCATGCGTGCATAAATTCTACCTAAGTGTATGTAAACTTCCGACTTCAACTGTACATACATATTTACAAATATCTTCACATTTATGTTTCTATTAGTTAAAATACTATGCGTGGGAATACTTGGGAACAGATTTCCTGGTGTTTTTACAGTATTTTATGTTCAACAATAATTATTTGCTCCGAAAACTTGGGGGGCCAAATATAACCATCCGCGTGCCAAATTGGGGAACCTTGGCCTAGGGTCTATGTATCTGTCATGTTTGGTGTTGCTCTGTCATGTGGACACTTGCATTTTTCTTTACAGTTGAGTTGCCCAGGTCATGTTAGTATACAGTAACTTTAAAACTAACTAATGACATGTTGCACTTCTACCTTGCTACCTTGCAGATGAGCCAAGTAGGAGGACAGATGAGAACAGCAGGCCAGTGGAGCACTTAGAACAGCAGCAGCCAGGGGCAACTGGTAGGTAAGAGGATGATTTGGGTGACCCAGACACAGGCCCAAATCAAGTTAAGCTACCCCAGTATCCCCTTGACCATTTTGGATTGCAAAACTAAAGAAACACACCAGACAAGACACAGAGACAGCAACATAAGAGTAGATGATGGAGAGAGACACCAGACAAGACACAGAGACAGCAACAGAAGAATAGGTTATGATAGAGAGAGACCAGAGGAGGCTGGTGGGAGGAGCTATTGGAGGATGAGCTCAATGTATTGGCTGGAATGGAATAAATGGAACAGTATCAAACACATCAAACATATGGAAACCACATATGACTCCGTTCCATTTATTACGTTCCAGCCATTACAATGAGCCCTCCCACCAGCCTCCTCTGGGAGAAACACCAGAAGAACAGAACAGGCCATAACAGAAGAGGATAGACAAAGGAGACAGTAACAAAGAAGAACCTGAGACAGCAACAGACAAGACACAGGCAGCAACAGACAAGACACAGGCAGCAACAGACAAGACACAGAGAAAGTGACAGAAGAGGGCAGATGGAGAGAGAACAGAGGTGGGTTGAGCACACAGTAGACCAAAGGTGTCAAACTCATTCCACGGAGGGCCGAATGTCTGTGGGTTTTTGCTCCTCCTTTGTACTTAATTGATGAATTAAGGTCACTAACTAGTAAGGAACTTCCCACACCTGGATGTCTAGGGGCTTAATTGAAAGGAAAAAACAAAAACCTGCAGACACTAGGCCCTCCGTGGAATGAGTCTGACATCCTGCATCACTTCAAACTGCTCTATAGAGTCTAATTAGCTGTATTTATTTGCACAAATTATAACAGGTGAAATAGAGACAGTGAAAAAGTAAAACATGGCTGTCACGAGAATTTCTATCTCTAATTAATCAAACTTAATGCTCTGAATAATTCCCAGAGGGTGTAAATTCTCTGGTTTAATCATGAATTAAACAAAGGTCCGTAACCAGCAAGAATGAACTGTATTTTTATTCATGGAGAGCTCTGGCGCCAAAAAATACATACACAGCCTTTATACCCCCTGACACACAAAGGCACTTTGCTCCGCCCACCTTTAAACAGCTCCTCAGTCCCCTTCACCCTGGAATGCTTTCTCAGCAGTTTCTAACTTCTCCCTCTCTGTTAGTGGGTTGACACTACATTATAACTCTAACACTGATCACACATTTATACTGTATTTGGGGTGAAATCCTTTAGTCATTATTCTTAAAATACAACTTAATCTATCAATGGCTTACAAAGATTTGCAGTTGAGGTGAAAAAGCCTGTGAAATTACTATTAAAACAATTGTTTACTTTTACACTTTTTACAACCAGGACAGGATGAGAGAGGAGGGTAGACAAGAGAAAGCAATTTATTCGCATATCCGTTTAGAATCTGTTATTTTTCCTGCAGTCTGAACAGCGAAAAAGCACATGGAATCAGATATTTCAAGCCACATTTCAAACCACCTTCTGATTAATTTTCCCTTAAGTCGTTTTTAGACTGTTATTTGGCATATCTTGTTGCTTGCTAGCTACTCTGTTGACAGTTTGACAAGAACATGTGGTAGCTAATTAGCTTGTTAATTGTTTACATACAAATGAGTGAATATGCTAGAAAGCTACAACTACCTAGCTAGCTAGTTAACTGCTGTGGCTAGCCAAAATGGACTCATTTTGAAAGTTCTTACCCTATGATTTTGAACATTCAAAGCAACTGGAAAACGTTAATGGCAGGCATTGTTGTCACCTTAGCTTGCTACATAACTTCTGAGTGATGGGAAGCACGAACACCACCACCAATCAGCCTACACCACTGCACATACACCGGTCATTACTATGACAACTAGCGTAACCATGTCAGCAAATGACTGCTGTCTGAACACACACAAATCTGATTTGGTCACTTGTACAGTGAGGGAAAAAAGTATTTGATCCCCTGCTGATTTTGTACGTTTGCCCACTGACAAAGACATGATCAGTCTATAATTTTAATGGTAGGTTTATTTGAACAGTGAGAGACAGAATAACAACAACAAAATGCAGAAAAACGCATGTCAAAAATGTTATAAATTGATTTGCATTTTAATGAGGGAAATAAGTATTTGACCCCTCTGCAAAACATGACTTAGTACTTGGTGGCAAAACCCTTATTGGCAATCACAGAGGTCAGACGTTTCTTGTAGTTGGCCACCAGGTATGCACACATCTCAGGAGGGATTTTGTCCCACTCCTCTTTGCAGATCTTCTCCAAGTCATTAAGGTTTCGAGGCTGACGTTTGGCAACTCGAACCTGCAGCTCCCTCCACAGATTTTCTATGGGATTAATGTCTGGAGACTGGCTAGGCCACTCCAGGACCTTAATGTGCCTCTTCTTGAGCCACTTCTTTGTTGCCTTGGCAGTCTGTTTTGGGTCATTGTCATGCTGGAATACCCATCCACGACCGATTTTCAATGCCCTGGCTGAGGGAAGGAGGTTCTCACTCAAGATTTGACGGTACATGGCCCCGTCCATCGTCCCTTTGATGCGGTGAAGTTGTCCTGTCCCCTTAGCAGAAAAACACCCCCAAAGCATAATGTTTCCACCTCCATGTTTGATGGTGGGGATGGTGTTCTTGGGGTCATAGGTAGCATTCCTCCTCCTCCAAACACAGCGAGTTGAGTTGATGCCAAAGAGCTCGATTTTGGTCTCATCTGACCACAACACTTTCACCCAGTTATCCTCTGAATCATTCAGATGTTCATTGGCAAACTTCAGACGGGCCTGTATATGTGCTTTCTTGAGCAGGGGGACCTTGCGGGCGCTGCAGGATTTCAGTCCTTCACGGCGTAGTGTGTTACCAATTGTTTTCTTGGTGACTATGGTCCCAGCTGCCTTGAGATCATTGACAAGATCCTCCCGTATAGTTCTGGGCTGATTCCTCACCGTTGTCATGATCATTGCAACTCCAAGAGGTGAGATCTTGCATGGAGCCCCAGGCCGAGGGAGATTGACAGTTATTTTGTGTTTCTTCCATTTGCGAATAATCGCACCAACTGTTGTCACCTTCTCACCAAGCTGCTTGGCGATGGTCTTGTAGCCCATTCCAGCCTTGTGTAGGTCTACAATCTTGTCCCTGACATCCTTGGAGAGCTCTTTGGTCTTGGCCATGGTGGAGAGTTTGGAATCTGATTGATTGATTGCTTCTGTGGACAGGTGTCTTTTATACAGGTAACAAGCTAAGATTAGGAGCACTCCCTTTAAGAGTGTGCTCCTAATCTCAGCTCGTTACCTGTATAAAAGACACCTGGGAGCCAGAAATCTTTCTGATTGAGAGGGGGTCAAATACTTATTTCCCTCATTAAAATGCAAATCAATGTATAACATTTTTTACATGCGTTTTTCTGGATTCTTTTGTTGTTATTCTGTCTCTCACTGTTCAAATAAACCTGCCATTAAAATTATAGACTGATCATTTCTTTGTCAGTGGGCAAAAGTACAAAATCAGCAGGGGATTAAATACTTTTTTCCCTCACTGTAACTTGCTGATTAGTCAGTATTCTAAAAACAGATTTGAAAAACAAAACAGCCTGAATTCAAAATGGATTAAATAGATTTTTTCTCACCCATCTACACACAATAGCCCCATAATGACAAATTGAAAACATGTTTTTAGAAATTGTTACACATTTATTGAAAATGAAAAACAGAAATATCTCATTTACATAAGTATTCACAACCCTGAGTCAATACATGTTAGAATCACCTTTGGCAGCGATTACAGCTGTGAGTCTGTCACGCCTACTCCTGCTCCCTCCCTCCGGCGCTCGACGTCGCCGGTCTACTAACCACCGGACCTGGCAACTATTATTACGCACACCTGCTCCCCATCATTATGCTCACTTGGTCATCATTTACTCCGTGATTACTCCCCCTTTATTTAGCCCTCAGTTGACATCAGTCATTAGGTAGTATTGTTTTCTCTCACGTTCTGTACGCATCTCATGTTTTGTTCATCGGTATCATTTCATTATTAAACTCACCTTCTGCACCTGCTTCCTGACTCCCAGCATATATGTTACAGAGTCTTTCTGTGTAAGTCTCTAAGGGCTTTGCACACCTGGATTGTACAATATTTGCCCATTATTCTTTTCAAAATTCTTCAAGCTCTGTCAAGTGTGTTGTTGATCATTGCTAGACAACCATTCTCAAGTCTTGCCATAGATTTTCAAGCAGATTGAAGTCAAAACTGTAACTCGGCCACTCAGGAACATTCACTGTCTTCTTGGTAAGCAACTCCAGTGTAGATGTGGCCTGGTGTTTTTGATTACTCCAGTGTCTGGTGGAAAGCAGACTGAACCATATTATTCACTTGTTAAGCAAATCTTTACACCTGAACTTATTTAGGCTTGCCATAACAAAGGGGTTGAATATTTATTTGCTCAAGACATTTCAGCTTTTCATTGTTAATTGTCTCAATTTAATCAATTTTAAATTCAGGCTGTAACACAACAAAATGTGGAGAAAGTCAAGTAGTGTGAATACTTTCTGAAGGCACTGTATGTGTTCCAGAGAAAACAGACCCACAGTAGCTATTTTAATTGTGTACTGGCAATGTCTGCTATGGCAGGTGGGAAGGTGCAAGTTAGCTGAAAAATATCTAATCTCTCAATGTTCATCTCAAAGTGCACCAAATTCATACATTTAGCTGTTGAAATTCCTTTCTCTTTTTCTATCGCGCAATCTGTAACGCTTCAGCGATGCCGACTGAATAGAGTCCTAAGTGATTTTGCTGAACAGCAGCAAAGAAACAGCTCAGAGAGAGTAGCCTAGCAGGTGATGGGTTTGTCCAGCCATTCTAAGCACTAGCGCAATAATATTATTATAGATTTTTATCTTGAGTTACGGGCTATTGAATGCGGCAACTTGTTTTTCTATAGCTAACAACAGGACTGGGAGCTATCGCTCAGGAGTAATGACATCATTTTCAAGGAGCCTCTCTTTTGCTTGGGCCATTAATGTCTTTTGGGGAAGAGATTACCCATCCAAATGATTTGCTATGATGAATGTTGTGTATCATGTTTATGTATCATGTGGTTATATTGTGTATCATGTGTTTCTATTAGAGAAATGTCCATCTTTGTTCAATTTAAAAATGGCTAGAACATCTTAATATATTAAAATACATGAGGATTATGAACACTGTTGGAAGTGTTCTTTTAGATCTGCCTATGCAAGCCCCACCTGTCTTCTGTTCACCTAGCTGATCTGTTCTTTTCCCCCAGATTATCATGTACAAGTTCTATTTTCGAAAAGGATTTGCTATTTCCAGAATGAACACATTTACACTAAACATTGGTTGTTTGATCAGTAGGATCAGATTATATATATATCTTTTTTACTGACAACTCATGAGAACCCTTTGGCCCTAATCACCTATAGTTGTGTTTCCTGATACCTGTAATATTTTCTGTGAATCAGAATGCAGCTTAATAATTAATTCCATTTGTTTCCCTGAAACACACACAATTTCTCAGAATCCACATACAATGCATAAATGCATCTATAAACTCTCTCCAGTTGTATTTGTGTGTTTCTGTGTGTGCACATGGGAGTTTGCTTCATACCTCGAACATTCAATGACTGAATCTGACATTGTACTATATCTGTATTGATGCAACACAGTTGCACAGTGGAACAGTAACATTGACAGTGTTGTGAGAAGCGTATTATTCTACGCCTGCTGGAGACGACTGGAATAATGATTATGTCTGTGGGCCCGGCACAATTAAATAATACCACAAAAACTGATCTCTAGACAGCAATAACTAAGAGACGGCACTCTCCATCTCACTTCAAAAGAGTTAATCAATGTTTTTCTCTGGCCCATTTTCAGACTTGCATAATAACTACACTATTAGTAGACACTTGATTACATAACATAGAAGCAACAATAATATTAAGACATAGTGCCATGTGGCTGTGGAACCTGTTTGTACCCTCTATTCAATCTATTTGTCAGCCTGCAGGGAAAGAGGGCAGTCAAAGTATTTCATATTTTCTTGTTCGGATAGATAATAGGAAGAGGGCAATACCTTTTAACGTTTAATTTCTTATGATTATTCAATATTATCAGAATCATGGTTACAGGAGATTAGATTACGTACATACTGAGTGTACAAAACATTAAGAACACTGGCCCATGTTGACTCCAATGCTTCCCAAAGTTGTGTCAAGTTGGCTGGAAGTCCTTTGGCGTACCAAACATAAATAGGAGAAAATATGATAATGTCACTGTTGATATAATAACATACGTACATCCATATATACAAAACCTAACTCAGTATAAAGCCTATAGAGGTTGCTTCGGGTGGGGGTGTTGGATGACATTCCCCCTGTGGTCTTGGATCTCCAAACACTCCAGTGATGGGGCCACTGTCCCACAAAGAGGGTCGTTCTTCTGCACCAACATCAGACCACGGTTTTTACTCTGTGATCAGCCAAGATCATAAGCACCAAAGCAGTTGTGTGAACCTTCCTACTGCTCACCAACTCATTCTAAAAGATAATGTGTTCTCAATAAACTCAGCATAAACAAAGGTAAATGAATAGATACATAAACAAATCAGTTACATGCTTCAAAGAATATCAGTTTATAATAGTAGTCTATAATATAAGTAGTCAGTTTATAATAATAAAAGTTTGTGTTTTGTTGTGATTGATGTCTACAATCAACAGTGATTTATTTTGGTTAAGAAAGCAGAAGGAATAGATTGAGGATCCAGTAAAAGCAGCTATCTCTGTTCTATCTTGGTCTTTAGTTTTGCAATCTAAAGGGTCCATTCAATGCAGCCTGAGGGAGAGTCACCATATGGTCTCCCAATAATGGCTGAGTGTCTGCAGTTCCTTTATTGTTTCACATTTCTGTGTTTTGCATCCAAAGTCGTCCTAGAGCTTTCGTTTTCTCTGTTTTCTCTGTCTGTCTTGAAAAGCATGGGCAACCTTTGATGTTCTATGTTGAATGCTTGTTAAACTCTCAAATAATCATTTGCATGTGGCTTAGAAATATAATATACATAACAAATATATATGCATTAATAATGGATGAGATACCTACTGTTAAAGACTAAAGCTGGTTTAAGT